>NC_046652.1:18526652-18745690 GCF_900324485.2 Mastacembelus armatus | reverse complement strand
TGTAGACTGGAGACTCCTGAGGTCGTTCATTGACTGTTCCTTGGTAGATCTTAGAGTTGAATCCACAACTAAAGCTCCTGTGAATGTTGGTTGTTCCATTCGTGTTTTCATTGTTCTTCTATTCTCAGCAGACTAAGAATGACCTTCAGTTTCACTTCATTTCACTGAGCTGTCTTCAATAATGTGTGTTCACTCATATTGAATAGTCATATTAATAATGATGTGTTTCTTTCTATAGAAGCTTTGAAGAACAGAGTGTCCCAAAAATGTCATCTGTCAGGAAGTTGTTCTGAATCCGTTGTGTTTCTAAACAAACTGTGGAAACAGTCCAAAGCTGAAACTGTTTCAACTGAACTGTCCAGTTTGTCCAAGTTTGGATCCCAACAATAGTCAATATTGGACCAGACTAATATCTGACCTGATCCTCCTGAGAGCCAGAAGGAAAAAGGTTGGAATATTTCCATTTGGAATAGAAGTGAAGACTTTGGGCCGTGAGAAACAAAGTCTGTTTCTTTTTGGGGAAGAACACGTCCTGTAGTGGACATTGGGTCTTGCTTTGGTCCCAAAAACCACACAATAGCATCAGTTTGCTGACGATAATGTTTGGATTTTCTCTGCATTCTATCAGATTTTTCTCACTTGATGAAATCAGAGAACATATGACACGTCGTTGTCAACAATCTATGAATGGGATTCCAAAGCTTGTTTTAGTGGCCAATGACACAGTGGGGATCAGTCCCAACACAAGGACATGATCTGGTCTGTGCATTGGGACTGGGCCATTAGAAAGCAGTTGTCAGCCTGTTGTCATTGCCAAGGCCCCAAATCCTGATGCTGTGTGAAGAAGCTTTGAGTAGTTTTTGTTCCTGAACTGAAGCCAGCAGCTTTTGGTCCTGACAACGTCCACCCAGTTTGTTCCCTGATCCAAATGTCATTGTGAAGAACAAATCCACAGTGTCTCTATAAAGTTGATCCCATAGAAATGAAAGCACATGTGGAGCACAGAGACACACAGATGAAATCATGTGTCCAGGTGGTTGAGCTGTGTTTAGTGTCTGAGCTGCTGCTGCTGCTGCTGCTGCTGCTTACCTCTGTGCTGTGCTGAGGCTGCAGCCAATAAAGCCAGAGAAGAAGATGCAGAGAGGGAAGAGACAGGAGACAGGAGAGCTGGGGAGCTTCCTTGCTCAGATAGAAATAAGGAGGAACAATTCAATGCATTGTTTTGCTGCACTTTGGAACTGGGTCAACAAACTTTAAGCAGGAAACTTTAAAGCTGCACAGTGACAGTATGAGCCATCAACTAGATTGATTCTGCTGTTGGCTGGAAAGCAGCTTCTCCTTCCCATGTGCTGACAATAATATCATGATATAGTCAGACTATTATTACTATTATTCTGACTGTTCTCATATATTCTTCTCATTATTATCATTCTACATTTCCCTTCAGGGATTAATCAAGTTGATCTCATCTCATTATTCTAATGAAAAGAAGAAGAATTGTCCATCATCATCATCACCATCCTCATTGTCATCAACATCAGTGTCACATTGGATCTCCTTCTTTGCTTCTTTATTCAGGTTGAGGAGCTTGCAGTTTGTCAGAGACCGCTGTGGTTATCTGGTCTCAGCTCTGAAGTCCAACCCCTCCCATATGAGACACCTGGACCTGGGTGACAACGACCTGCAGGATCCAGGAGTGCAGCAGCTGTGTGGTGGACTGCAGAGTCCAGACTGTAGACTGGAGACTCTGAGGTCAGTTCACTGACTGTTTTGTTCCTATTGTAGATCTTTAGTGTTGAATTATTGTTTGAACTCAGTGTTTGCACAGACATAACTTCTATTAAGTTGATTTTCTTTTCTGTCTTTGGATCTTTCTGAGGCTAAATTCAGTCTTTAGTCCCAAATGACTGAGTCTCACAGAAAGTTGGTCTCATTGTGTCTAAAGAGTCACATGTGTCAGCAGAAAATCCTCTGAACTAATATTTGTTGGAAATGGATCCAGTTTCTTTGATGCAGTAGAGATATTTCTTTGATCATTGATATTGATGGTTGAGAACACACACAGACAGGTGTGTTTCCATCACTTCCGAGGACATTCCATTGACTTTCATTGATTTCCTGGAGACAAAGCCAAACCAGAAGCACTACTTGGTGAACCTTAAGCATAAGCTGAACCTCAACTTCCAGACAGCTTCTTCCAAACAGAAATCCAAACAGGTCCTGGACTAGATTATTGGCCCCATTTTAGATGTTGCCATTGGATTTGGAGCAGGTGGTTCACCTTGGACTCACCTGTTGGGAGTCCCAGTTAGTGCAGCCTAATAATCCCTCATTCAGTCAGTTGAAATGGACAAAGTCCTGTGAGGACCCTCTGGTCCCAACATGTAATAAACAGTAGATCAGTTGACAGACAAAGCATTACCTTGATCTATGTTGCTATTGGACCTTGATCTGTTGTCCAGTGGCCTCGGGCTCCACAGAACCCGACTCTATGGAAACTTTAGTGCCAAAGAGGAACAGTGTGTCAGTTGTGTGGAAATATTTTGGCTTTAAAGAAAGAAGATGCTGCGTGGCGTCAAAACCTGCCTTGCTACTGTTGCTGCCTCATGGGCCAAGACTAGCAAGGCTAAAAGGCCGAGCACCACTGTGTCAAATGAACCAATCCCACCCAACATGACCAGATGTTGGAAAGTTTAACTCCATATGAATCAAATTGAAAACATCACATGGAAATTCCTGTTTCTCACAATGACTTTGAATTAAAGTCAGAGATTTTTCATCTTTCTGCACTTTCTTCTTCATGTTAATGTGACATCAATTCACACCTCAGCTAATTTCATCATAACAGCCTGGATGGACCAGTTTCTATTGACACTTGTGTTGTATTTATAATATTGTGTTGTTCTATTCATTGTTCATGTTTGTTCAATAAGAAAACAGGAAGTTGGTCTTTGCTTCTTTATTCAGGTTGTTTGACTGCAGGTTGTCAAAGACCAGCTGTGGTTATCTGGTCTCAGCTCTGAAGTCCAACCCCTCCCATCTGAGAGAACTGGACCTGAGTCACAACAACCTGCAGTATCCAGATGTGCAGCAGCTGCGTGATCTTGTCCAGAGTCCAGACTGTAGCCTGCAGACTCTGAGGTCAGTAGAGGGCTGGAGTCAGTCCATGGTGCTTTCAGCAGGATTGGACTAAACCCAGTCAGTATCAAAGCAAAGATCCAGGATTTCCTGTAAAGCTCCAACCTTCTCAGTGAAGCTGTGTGAGGAGAACAGGGACAGGCTTCAGGATTGGACAGAAAGACAGAGAGAGAGACAACAGTCAGCCAATCAGATCAGCCAGAAGCTTGTTGTGATCATGTGTTTGAGTTGGTGTGAAGACGACTGTTGCTGATGAAGTCAGTGAGTCAGGAACACAAAAACAGTTCAGTCCAGATCAATGTCAGGCAGCTGAGGTTGAGCTTAATTCCTGCATTTCAATACAACAAACACTGGTTCACTTTGGCCTGGTCGGTCACCATGGAAACTGGGTTGATCAATATAGTCATCTATAGCTAACTTGCACTGAAGCAGGATCAGTTTAATGTCTCACATGAGAATTTATCAGTAGCCAATCAACCAAGTGGAAAAACTCCAGTCAGTCTTCAAACAGGATCCCAGTCTGAACCAAATCCTGGTTCACCTTAAAGTCACAGTGAAGACCAGAGCAGTGGGCTGAGTCCTAGGTTCTGTCAGAGGTCATGTGGGCTCTGAATCAGCAAATCAGGTCAATTGAAGGTTTGTGATCATTTCAGTTGAGTCTGATCTAATTCTAGCAGTGAACAGTTTAATCCATAATGTGAAGGAATGAATCCAAACTACAGCCTGTGATGAACTGAGGAGAAATCTGATGGGATTGTCAGCAGGGACTGGACAGAACACACACGTTGCAGATCCATGATGTGTGGTGGTGCAGTGTATTGTCTGGAGCTAGTTGAGGGTTTGATGACTCCTTGTATGTGGACGCCTGCTGAGAGAAGGAGGAAATAAAAAGGAGGAAAAGAGAATCTGATTATTTATTTACTCACCTTCTAACTGAGGTTTGTTCAAACAGCTTTGGCTTCAGGGGGAAAACAGTGATTCAATCTTCCAAAGACAAATCCTGTGAGTAACATTGAAACATTGTCTTCATCTAATTTTTAAAGTCTGATTTTACAAAGTGTTTTTGCTCATTTCATTGTCAAATCTTTCTAAATTGTGTTTTTGTCTTGGCTCAGGAAAACACCTGCGCCCAAAGAACTACAGGCTGTGTTTGATTTGAGGTTCCTGCAGATCCTTCCAAGTCTCAACAGGTCTTGAAATTCCAAATCTGTGGAGAATCACTTGAATCTGGGAACTGAACACCCCGAAGAGAACAGAAATGGACAGAGTTCCAGACAGATCACCAATCACATGGTGTTCTGCACAATGAAGGACCAACCAGATGGATTCTAAGATTCTTTTCCACCACTGCAAACAAGCTGCTGTTAGACTGTTCTAATGTTTGATTCTTTAATTCAGCTCATGTCTCTGATCAGTTCTCCCTCTGTTTCCCCCTGTGGACATATTGGAAATAGCTGAATAAATCTTCCAAAGACAACTGACTGGTATCATTGATGTTATTTCACACAGTAAATACGTCACTGGATCAGGAGAACTCTCCCTCAGATTGTAGACTGATTTCATGTATTACTCATTAACTGACTGGTTGATCCACCAAAAAAGGATCTGGTGCCTCAAATTATTAAGATGCTTTATGATCTTCATGATTCATAAACTAGACATGATGAACCTTCATGTTCAATACATGTATATATTTCAATTCACTACACCGCTGAAACGTGATGCCTGGAAAATGCAAGTTTCCAGATATTTGGCTCAGCAAAGAAGATTAGAAAGAAAGTCTGGCCAGAGATCCAAAGGACCATCACTTGTCCAGGTCCAGAGCCTGTTGTAAACCTGTCAAAGTGGAGGGAGAAGCAGCTGGATCTACACACAAGACAGCACTTGGGGAATCGGAAGCAGGTCGGTCCATAGAAATGTTGATTGAATGTTGGCTGCCAGCTGTTTTTAGCTCTTATTGAAATGTGAGTCCTGAAGGCTGTTGAGTTGATGTGGAGACATTTGCACCAGCTCTGCAATCGACACTCCAGTCACATCACGTTTATTTATATGGCGCCTTATACGACACGTTGATTTAAAGAAGCGGTTCTCAAAGTGTGGTACGGGTCCCAGTAGTGGTACTCCGGCTCCCTCTAGTGGTACACAGAGGAATCACTAAATTAAATATCAGTTCCTGTTAAACAACACATTGTCATTGAATCTTTGAGTATTTTTGTCCATTGAAGTACAGGACAGTTGTTATTGAACTTTTAGGTCCAAGTCATTGGAATGGAATCATTCTTTCCCTTTTTTATTCAGCTGTGTGTAAGCACAGTGCAGTTCTAATGTTCAAACTGTGGATTTCCAATGTTAAAGTGGCTGACAACAAGAAATCTTCTTCTTAGGAAGAAAACTGACAAAAGGAGATGTGATGTCTGTCTGTCATCTCATTGTTTCTGCCAAATCCAGATATTTTTTGTGTTGTCAAAAATCCTAGTAATTGTACAATAGTAATATCTCGGGGTGGAACAATATCACAAACACCAGCCACAATACGTATCGCGGTCCTCTCACGCCCCCTGCTACCCATTGTTGTAGTGTTGAGATCGCAGAACCCCCGGACACATTTAAGTGTCCTGAGTGGGAACATTGTGGTTTTCCAGTGGAGTCCACCAATGGACTGTGTGTTGGAGACAAAGCGCAGACAATCTGTCGAAGCTGTTTCCCAAAACTTCCTTATCCGACAGGAAACACTTCTAATATGCGAAGTAAAAGCCAAACTGGTGGAGGAGCTGAGCGATGCAAAGTTCATTGCTTTAACTAGGGATGGGTGGACCTCCTGTGCAGCTCAGTCCTTCATCAGGATCACGGTGCACCACGTTACGGACAACCGGATCATTGCACATCCTGTTCTGCAGACACGCGCTGTCTATGAAAGCCACACAAGTGATGATCTGTGGGAAATACTACAGGGAGCTGCAGCAGATGGAAAATCCACTATTCCTGTGACAACACATGACGCTCCAAATATTGTAGATGTAGTTGAAGCAGCCGGATTCTCAGCAAATACTGGATGTTCTGCTCACACAGTTAATCTGGCACCACACAAGGGAATGGGCCTTAACCAGATGTTGCCAATGGTGGTCAGCACTACTGCTGCAGCAGAACTTAAGGACCAACAGGAGATGCTCCGACCGCCTCCACACAAGCTGATTCAGGAAGTTCCCACCAGGTGGAACTCAAGCTATGACAATGCTTGAGCTCTACCTTGAACAACAGGCTGCTGTTTTCTCAGCACTTCCAGACAGGAGTGTTAAGAGGAACATAGAGGACATTGTTCCTCTGTCTGATGAAGATGGAAAAGTAGCTGAGGACATCATTCAGGTTCTTAAACCACTGAACATGGTCCCAGCTCTGTTGAGCACAGAACAGCTGCCAACAGTTTCAATGATAATGCCACTGAAACACACCATCCTGGAGTCTATGAAAGTTAGTGACACAGATCCAACAGTTGGTAAAGATGTCAAATCTGCCATTTTGTCTGACTTCATGAAAACAAACCCAGAATCTGACTCAATACTTGTGCACTTTCTTCATATGAGCACTACACTTGACCCACGTTTGAGGTCTCTGCCTTTTCTTGATGAGACCATGAGCAGCAACATCTTTAACAGCCTGATGGAGAAGATTCTGGAAAACAATCCCCAGCAGGTATTTTTGGGTTTGAATCCAAACTTTATTGAATCAATTCAATTTGACCCAAACTATCTAGTTTCCCATAGTCCTGCAGTGCATATTACTAGTAGATATGTCCTGTGGAAACCACTTTACAAATACAATATATATGGAGATTGTTTTCACTCAGTTTCAGCATTTAACTCTAAACAGAAACTGAGATCATCAGAAATGAGCATCACTATGTTTGTTTTTCAATATTAACTTGAAACTATTTTGTGTCTTTGTCCTTGTTGGGCCCAGGCCTCACAGGAGCAGGTAGAAGTTCTTGGTTTTAAGTGTCCAGAAGTTGATGGAGAAGTCCCCCCTCAAATCTCCTCTTGACTCTCACCTTTCCTTCCTGGATCCAAGGAAAATGGCCTTCAAAGATGCAGGTGTGGGAATAACTAAGTTCAGGAAGGCTTTGACAAACCTTGTGCATGTCCACCGTGTAAATGAAGAAGACTGTGACGACTTAATTCGACTCTACGGTCAATTCATAGATGAGATTGTGCTGCTTCAGAGTTCACAGTTTTCCCACTTGGATCCATACGCAGACAGGGTGGGCATGTTTTTTGAATTTGAAGTTAACCAAGGTGTGGGAACCCTGTTTATAAAGCTGGATGTGGACCTGAGTCTGGACCTGGACCTGAGTCTGCAGCAGAAATCTGGGACTAACCTTTAGTTGCTCACCACAACTGTTGTTGCTACAAATCCTGTTCATGTTGTTCTGAGTGTAATGTAAAGATGATGATTTTAACCTTTGACCCTTTTGAGGCTGAGATTAAAACTAGGAGGGGCTAGAAACTAAATTTAGATCAGACCAGATTATTGATGAGATGGGGCTGGGTTTAGGACTAGAGGGGACTAGATTTAGGACCACAGGGGATCAGGCACAGGGTTTGTGGGTAAACAAAGACCAGATTGTGGCTGCGGAAAAGCCTCCAGAGGATCAGAGGAAATAACTGTTGTTTCAGTGTTTGTCTCCTGGTCCAGGCTCCAGATTGATGTAGAACAGGATTTAGTCTTTATCTGGATCCACTTTAGCTTCCACACAGACCTCACTAGTCTGAGTTCTGTCTGTAGAACATACCCCTGTAATTCAGAATATTTCTGTTTTGTAAGACAACATGAAATCATCCTTTGTTGTGCGACCTTTATCCTGGTTCAGGTTGTGACAACACTTTAAAGTCATATTGTCTGCACTTTTTAACCCCAAATCTGGGTTTTATCTGTCCACATGTCATGGACCATCAGTCTGTGGAGATTCTCAGTCGTCCAGGGGAAGTTATCTAGAGGTCGAGTCCTGGCAACTGGACTTTTCAGTGTCAAGATAAACTGGAGGTTCCAGTCCAGCTTTTTCTCAGACGGATGAAGCCACTTGGATGGGCGGTGAAACGTTTCGACCTAAAAACTCAAAGTCCAGTTGCCAGGACTCGACCTCTAGATATGTACCATAACTCAAGAATCACTAATTACTGGAAACCAGTGTTGCCAACTCGTCAGTAAGAACAGTAGCTATTGGCTGTCCCAGAAGTCATCAGATGATGTCATCACCTAATTTGCATAAGGCCGTGGCCCGTGCTGTAATTGTGATGGACGCTTTGACCAACTTCAGACATGGAAAGAAAGAGACAACTGTGATTCTTTATGAGAAATAAGGGACAGAATAAGGGACAGTCCAAATATTTGTACTGGGCCATATGATGGAGGACGACGGCCTGCAGTTAATAAGTTCTCAGAAATAATTACATTTGTCTTGCTTCACCTATTTATCTCCATCCTCTAGAAAGAATTGAATGTCATCAAAATGTCATCAGGCTGAGTAAATTGTACCATTATAGAAATGTGACTGCACAAGGAACGTAGTAATTTAGGAGGTGAAAATACTGTGAAGGTTCATACATGGGCCTACAAAAGGCAGGAAGTTCATCAGAGGAATCATCATGAAGAAACTATAACAGCTGAACGTCTATGAAACGTCAGTCCATAAAGCATTTTAAACAAAGGCACTTAGCTACATTTGGAAACTACATTTTATTGGAACCATGAAGGAACGAAAATGCTGATTTTTCAATGAATAAAAACTTAGAGAGTGTGGGCTGCTTCTGGATTTGGAGCTGCTTCAATAATGAGGTCCAAGTTTAAGAACCCGTTAGGACTCAAACTATTTCTTACAACAATATAAAAAAAAATATATTTTCTCTCTCTCTCTATTTACCAGCATTAAGTTAAAATGGTGAAACATGTTTTCCTGCCTTGCTGGATCTCGGACTCAATGATCCATCATTTGTTTGCATTTGCCCAAACCGATTTAGAAAAATCAGAATCATTTGCAGTCGGGACGCGGAGCCGTGAACGTCTCCAGCTGTGACTGCAGCTGGAGGAACCGGGCCTGTGGCTTTGGGACGGGGAGGGACGGGTGTCAGGCCGAGTCCTGCCTGCACCTCGCGGGAGCGCACTTCACCAAAGAGAAAACTCCCAACCAATAAACTCAGAGACAAAGTGTTTACAGGCCTAAGTTTCTGTTTTCAGGTTTATCAGCAATGAGAACAGATCCAGCCTAATTGGAGTTTGTGAATGTTTCATGTCACCTGTGTTTTATTGGGCTAAACTCTGTTTTAAGTCGTGTTTCCTCGTTAAGACTCAGGATTTGTTTTCCAAAGGCTGCTGGTTGTTAAGAAAAGCTTTATAGACTGATCCTCATGGTGGAATGAGGTTTTTAGGGAGGTCTACTGGATGTTTGGGGTCAAATTCACATGTAAATATAAAACACATGGGACCTGTTCAGTCTAAGTGCCAGGGACAGATCGTCACTATGAGACTGGATGTTATCATTCCAAATACCGAAGTGAAACGACAAGAGGGCAGAAGACAGAACTTGGACGAAAAGCGTCAAAGTATCTTTTAGAAGGTTGGTATCATTTAGGGCAGCGCCAGCATCCTAACTGAAGTGATGCATCGAAGGACTTTTGATGGACTGTGGTCCATAAATAAGTCCATACTATTGAAAACAGTCCATCATCTTATTAAACTGCTAGTCATTTAAATGTCATGTCAAACTACCAGTATAGGTTCACTTTACTGCTAACACATATAGCTAGGGAGGCAGGCCCCATATCAGAACCCTTAAATATAAACATTAAGAGAACATCAACTTTATCAGTCCCTGAAGGAGCACTCAGGTTAGGTGTCACATTAATTCACATGTCAATGACTGTTACCATTAAAAAGAATCTGTTATTAATTAGCTGCCCCTTTACTAACATTTGGAAAAAGGGCAGGTTTTGGCCTTGGCCAGTCATTTCCAGTGGGGACATGTCACAGGTTCAGTTTTTTCCAACACGTCTTCTAGGAGGACGTCTTTACTATATTAAGGGACCGGACAGGGACATAAGAGCAAAAGTGGTTTGTGGTGTTGAGGAAGCCGACGCCACTTTTGCTGCATTTCCTGACAGCCCAGCAGGAGGTCACAGTGGCCAGAAAAAGACCAGAGGTGCCATTTCAAAACGTTCCTTCTGGCCTGGAAGGACCAGGGACATGGACAGATGGGTAAGAATGCACTTTGTTATTTCCAAATCAGTCATTTCACCCACTAGTTCATGAATCATTTCATGAGTTCTGATGTATTTGAACACATAACCAGACTGAAGGACATTTGGTGCTTGTGTGGGACATTGCAGTCCAATGGAGTCAGTCATTAAATGTTCCCCAGCACATTATCTTTAAGTGACTGCATCATAGTGTCAGCTGAGACTAAATGAGTTGGCAACCATTGGCAATGAGGGTTGGCAAACTGTACCAGACATAATATGTCAGAGTCCCAGTTTGCTGTTGTTCTGACCTCATCATGCATCTATGTTTTATACAGGTGTCAGAATGGATGGTGTGCCAGTCAGCCCAGCACATGATAAAGCAGGAGGTTCAGTTCACTCCTATGAAGGTGTTCATGTTTCTATCAGATATATTGTTACTGTGAGACATGGTCAGATGGTCCCGATGCCCCGATACCTGTGCACAGCTTAAACACATTGTGTTAGACAGGTTTGGATCTAAACTATGAGACAGGCATTTCACTTTATCTCAGCATGTCTGAAAGTGACTGAGTGAGGGAGCTATTGAGACGAGCCACCTCAGTCTAAAACTATATTGTGTATCAGCTGTTATGAAGAGCTTTGACTCCATCATTTGGAATCTAAGAGCATCCTGACAGTAGCCCAGAGTCAGTCCAGACCAGAGCTGAGTCTAAACCATGAATCACATGTGTTCTTCCAATTGTTTTTCATTTTCAGGTGACGCAGCCTTTGGAGCTTGTTGGGATGGGCCTGACTGGCAGGTTGGCTGAAACCAAAAGTGTCTATCAATATGTGTGTGATGACTGACTACTACACTAAATGGCCACAAGCCTGTCCTCTGCAGTCAAAGGTGCAGAAGAGGTTACACAACAAATTCTAAAGTTTGTGGATCAGTTTGAGGCACCAAAACACATTTGGACAGACCAGGGGAGCGAATCTGTAAATGCGGTAAGGCTGGACCTAATTAGTCCTCCTTATTTCTTAAATGTGATAGTAATAACTGTCATCACATGTAATTGTGTGATATTGTAGCAGCCACACTGCCTTTTTTTTTGTCAGATCAACAAGCGTGTTAGTGCCAAACTAGGCCTCAAACGGAGTCTCTGTGCTCCACATCATCCTCAGACTAATGGTTTGGTAGAGAGGATGAATGCAACCATCCAAAGTAAGGAAAGCACAGCATCAATATGTCATATTGTGATACACAAATACTTAAAGACTTTCCACAATTTCAATGTTGGGCTGTTTCTTTCAGGGCTCTCTGCGAGCTCGTTGGAACAAAGCCAAGTACGTGGGATCCAAATCTTGATGCCTCATGTTTGGTCTGAGGACCAAGAAACAAATGTCCACCAGATGTTCACCATATTTTTTGATGTTTGGTCAGGAGGCTCGATGTCCTGCAGAGGTTCCAGAGGACTACCAGGTATGTGAAAGATGAACATGGTATCTAGTTCCACTCTGAGGACTGACTGAAGTTTGTTTCATGATGCAGTGTCATGATGTTATAGTGATGTGCAAACAAAAAGGGTCTTGCTCTTATATTTTGGGCCAAATAGCAGCAGTGGTGCAGTTTGAAGAATTCAAACTGATTTTTATAGGTGGACAAAAGTGCTGAGGACGTCATTAATGAGGAGACAGTGTCCAAAGACATAGAGCGCCTGGATGACATCAGGAACACTGTTCTCGATAATGTGGCAAAGGTACAAGAAAAGACACAGCGGAGACTCAAGGCAAAGACAGACAGACCTGAATTTGTGGTTGGTGATAAGGTCTGGAGGCAAATATACGCAGCCAGCAACGTAAGGGTGGAAAGCTGGAGGCAAACTGTCTGGGCCCTTTCACAGTAACCTATGTGGGAGGCAAAGTGCTGATCTTGTGGGGAAGATGCTGCTGTTTTTAAACAGATAAACACTGACCATCAAAAGCCACGAGTCCCTCACAGGACTGACACAGTTTCCCCATCAGGAGCAGCTTCAGAACCAGCTGCTTCCTCAGTTGCTGCTACAGTCCCACCTGCTGCTGCTACAGTCCCACCTGCTGCTGCTACTGTCCCACCTGATGCTGCTACTGTCCCACCTGCTGCTACTGTCCCACCTGATGCTGCTACTGTCCCACCTGCTGCTGCTACAGTCCCACCTGCTGCTGCTACTGTCCCACCTGCTGCTGCTACTGTCCCACCTGATGCTGCTACTGTCCCACCTGCTGCTACTGTCCCACCTGCTGCTGCTACTGTCCCACCTGCTGCTGCTACTGTCCCACCTGATGCTGCTACTGTCCCACCTGCTGCTACTGTCCCACCTGATGCTGCTACTGTCCCACCTGATGCTGCTACTGTCCCACCTGCTGCTGCTACAGTCCCACCTGCTGCTGCTACTGTCCCACCTGCTGCTGCTACTGTCCCACCTGATGCTGCTACTGTCCCACCTGCTGCTACTGTCCCACCTGCTGCTGCTACTGTCCCACCTGCTGCTGCTACTGTCCCACCTGCTGCTGCTACTGTCCCACCTGCCGCTGCTACTGTCCCACCTGCCTCTGACCCTGTCCCACCTGCTGCTGCTACTGTCCCACCTGCTGCTGCTACTGTCCCACCTGCTGCTACTGTCCCACCTGCTGCTGCTACTGTCCCACCTGCTGCTACTGTCCCACCTGCTGCTGCTACTGTCCCACCTGCTGCTGCTACTGTCCCACCTGCTGCTACTGTCCCACCTGCTGCTGCTACTGTCCCACCTGCTGCTGCTACTGTCCCACCTGCTGCTGCTACTGTCCCACCTGCCGCTGCTACTGTCCCACCTGCCTCTGACCCTGTCCCACCTGCTGCTGCTACTGTCCCACCTGCTGCTGCTACTGTCCCACCTGCTGCTACTGTCCCACCTGCTGCTGCTACTGTCCCACCTGCTGCTACTGTCCCACCTGCTGCTGCTACTGTCCCACCTGCTGCTGCTACTGTCCCACCTGCTGCTTCCACTAGTCCAGTGCCAGATCCCAAAAGAAGTCCAGCTAGAAGCAGCACATAGTGTCCAAAAGGTGAAACACTGTCAACAGTATCAAAGAGCATTGAGCTCAGAATATGCAGCTATGGATTTATTGTTGTTGGAGGGATTTATGAGGTGAACTTCACTGTGTTCATTTCAGTATCTAAACAAGTGCACGATAATCCACCTCCTGTATCTTCTTCAGATGTGACTGAGGTGTGGGAAGGGAAGCACTCCAACACTCATGTGGTTCTGTCCAAGATAGGACCTTATCAATTGTTCTGCTGGGATGTTGCAAGAATTGCTCCAAACCAAGAACTTGAGAGTGAAGTAAGTTTGTTGATTTTCCAAATACACTTTAAAATCATTTGTTGCTTCACTGGGTTTGCAGTCTAATTGTCCTGACCAACATGATTCAATGTCAAATTGCAGCCATGTGTCATTATTCCTTCAGTTCAGTCCAGCAGAATGAAATGTTCATGGACTTGACATGGTAACAGCTCTGCTACTGAAAAAGGTGAAACACATGAAACACAAGAATGGTTCATATAAAGATGAGTTTAAAATGGAAAATACACTAATTCATGTATAAGAACAACATGAAATGACTCTCAAACCTTCTGATGTGTCACAGGTGATCAGTGCTGACCTGACAGGACTAAGGAGGAATTAGAATAAACAGAATGTGGACCAAGTGGCTGTTACTGACAGCTATGAAATGACTCACATCTGGACAGAGAACACCTCCAAGCTCAAGGTTCTTTATAGCTCAGCTGTTGTTCTTGATTTGGGATTTCTAATTTGGGTTTATTCTGTTGACATATGTTGCTATGGTAACCATGTCTCAGCCAAGGCTTTGGTTTGTGTTGTCTTGTCTTCACCTGCAGTTGGATCCAATGAAATATAAAATGGTAGTGAGGATTTTTAATGAGCACCATCACTGGATGTTGATAGTAAGTGTTGTCATTCAGATCTATTGTTAAATAGAGTCCACATCAAGTCTGTGAACTGCTGCCATAGTTTGGCATAAAAGTACAGGAGGTGCTGCAGATATCCTCACAAATGGATGGTCAAGATATCAGTGATGTTCAGCTGTGCTACTGTAAATTGCAGTTATGGAACTATACACAGTTTGAGCTGCAGGTTAAACAAGGAATCCCACATGTGTGTACCAGCCTGTTTGCTTTAGGTTCAGTGTTTGAAGAGTTTGGGCAACATGGAAACCTAAAAACTGTTTCCCTTCAGAAATGAAGGTGATGTATCCTCACAAAAGGATGTGCCTCTTTGTGGATCCACTGGGGGAGTCTGACACAAATATGAAAAGATGAAAGGAAGTGACAAGGTGAAAAACAACAGTAGAAGAAGAATAAACCTAAACTATGACGTGTTTTCAGTGGTTTAGATTGTAGAGGTTACTTAGTAAAAGGTGTGTTGTTACTTAAAGGGCACTGATGAGGAAGAGAGGCCGTAACGTGTCAAGGTGGGCATGTACCACTCTTCCACATGGACATCAGAAGGACAGCACGTCCTGTGGTGTCTTTGCCTTGAAGCTGAGTTTATAATGTGGATTGTGTAACAAAGAGTTTGTCGTCCTGTGGCCCAATGCACACTGGGAACATTTATGTTTTAATACCTAATATATTTTCTCTCTGGACTAACATTGTTATTTCTTCTTGGTGTCACATGCAGCTTATGCACTGTAGTAGAAAATACTTGGCCTCCATTGTTACAACAACAAATGATGCTGAAAAGAGTTTCATCCTGGATTAAACAAGTTTACTGGACTCTTACACATTATAACAAGGCTTCTATTTTTAAAGAGATTTTTATTGTATTGGCTGAGCTGTGGTTATTTTTTTAAATTGTAATTAATACCAGGGTATACTGGAAGAACAACCCGTTACCATGGAGACAGATCCCAAGGCTGTAAACCAGATGAGAGCTGACGTTGCCACCACTCTCCTCCATGACACTGGTCTCTTTATTCTCTGGCTTATTGTTTTCTTCATATTAACATGTCTTTAAATCGTGTCCAACAAACTGTGAAAGTTAGAACGTGAACTCAGCAGGGCCAGTTTTCCTTTGCATGGATTTGTTAGTGACAGTGTGTTAATATGGCAGCACTGCTCATTTGGTTTCCACAGATCCACTGGAGAATCTCTGCCGTCACTGTGGACTGGAAGAGGCCGATGATCAAACGTGGGTAAAGATGGAAAAAGTGGAATAGAACAGGAATGTGAGAGATACTTCAAAGCTTGGAGAACTAATTGATAGTACATGGGTATATTTGTGTATTTGCAGTACAAACCTTCAAGTAATCTAATAATATAGTGCAGTAATGCTCTCACAACAATTCTTTCATATTACAAGAAACGATGAGATGAAACTTTAATGGGCTTTGAAACTTGTAGGTTGCTGTGATGCGTGTCCTCGGTGGTACCACCATGACTGTGTGAGCAGTCCAGGACTGGATAAGGACTGTACCTCGGCCCTTCATGGATCTAGAGATGAGGTTTTGGCAGCTGCCGGTTGTGTATATGTACATAGTCATGTATGTGTAGATAATTAGGGCTTTGTACATGTTCTAATATTGTGGTTAAATAAAACACACGTTGACCTAAATGTTGCATCTTCATATACACAGAGTTATTACAGACTGACTAGAACAGTTTCATGCATGTAGTGTCTTTCCTGTCTGAAATAGGGGGATGCAGATCCTGTCAGAGCAGGTCTGCCACATGATGCATGGCCCCTGGTCAATGGGCTGTATAACCCAGTGGGACCAGACCATGTTAACGTGTAGTTATTTGATTTGATTTGTTTTAGCTTTGCTTTAATTAGTGATTTCTCAGTTTTTTCTTCAGATTCAGATAAATATCTAAATATCTAAATATCTAAATACACAGACACTAATGAATCTGATGGTTTTAATAATAATCGGGCCTATTTGGTCAAGACTTCATTTCATACATTTGATAACATCCAGTCTCATAGTGACGATCTGTCCCTGGCACTTAGACTGAACAGGTCCCATGTGTTTTATATTTACATGTGAATTTGACCCCAAACATCCAGTGGTCCTCCCTAAAAACCTCATTCCACCATAAGGATCAGTCTATAAAGCTTTTCTTAACAACCAGCAGCCTTTGGAAAACAAATCCTGAGTCTTAACGAGGAAACACGACTTAAAACAGAGTTTAGCCCAATAAAACACAGGTGACATGAAACATTCACAGACTCCAATTAGGCTGGATCTGTTCTCATTGCTGATAAACCTGAAAACAGAAACTTAGGCCTGTAAACACTTTGTCTCTGAGTTTATTGGTTGGGAGTTTTCTCTTTGGTGAAGCGCGCTCCCGCGAGGTGCAGTCAGGACTCGGCCTGACAGCGGCTGTAGCCTTTTTTACGTGTTGGTGGAGTTTCTCCAATGCTCGAGATTGTGGGTCCCTGTTTGGAAGCTGCTGTCAAACAGGCTGTGATCTGATCTTCTCTCAGTAGAATATACTGAATCAAACAGCTGCAGTAAAATAGAGGTCACAGGAAATGTAAACTCACAGAGACACACATTATTTCAGATGCTGTTTCCCACCTGACATAAACTGTAAACCCCCCGATGTCAAATTACACTCAGACATCCTGACTGTTATTCTTTACATTTCTGATCATGCTTCATAACACTGGAGAGTTTGGGCACCTTTGGTCCACTACAACTAAAGTTACAGGGGAAACATGATCAGAAATGTAAAGAATAACAGTCAGGATGCACCAGACTCACCTCTTACAGTTCACTTATATCACTTCAGGCATTTTATATATAATTTTGATATGTTGAGGGTTTTTGCTCAGTGGTTTCCAGGTCGCTGACGCCTGATTGGTCAGCAGCTCTCTCTCTCATAACCTGTGCTTATGTCATTATAATCCTCCTTTTAGCCAAACAAAGCAGTGTAGAGTGTGATCTCTAGTCCCAACTCTGTCTGTCACATATATGAGAACCTGTGCTTATGTCATTATATGCAACATTGGCCTGTGACAGATGCTGATTGTTTCTGCTGTGCTCTTTTTATCAGTTAGAAAGAAAACAACTGTGTTGTCAGTCTTTGACCATGTTTAAAGTGCATTCATTTATGCAAAGCTTGGCTTGATTGGTTCCACAGACTTTCTACATGTGGCCAATTATATTTGGACACTAGAGCCTTTTCTAACCAGTCAAATATGAAACATAACTGTGGTTTTTGTTCTACATGTTCTCTGTATAGAACGTTGGGATCCTGGTAGGAAATGGAAAGAAGAAGCTGCATCAGTGTGTGTGTGTGTGTGTGTGTGTGTGTGTGTGTGTGTGTGTGTGTGAGAGGACAGAGGAGACCTGGAGACCTGTGAGTACTGATCCAATTTTATGTTTCCTGTCAGACTTTATCAGAGTCATGTGGTTTCTCAGCCTGATAGAAAATGATGTCAGTAACTATGACACATCTGGATCTGGATTCAAAGGGGTGAGGGTGGTCTCTGGTCTGTCAGTGTCTTGTGATGTCAGTGATGTCAGTAACTCTGACACATCTGGATCTGGATTTAAAGGTTCTATCTGTTTAGTTTCTTTTCAGTCATTTTGTAGAGGTGAGAACTCTGACACAAAACATGTTGTTGTTGTTGTTTTTATGTAATAATCTAAAAATATTATGTCAGACCTTATTGGGTGTCAGGTTCTGGTTGGTGGGCCCAAAAATCAGCCTCAAAGGTCCAGCACACCTGCAGCCCTGCAGTCATGCACAGTCTGTGTCCCCAAAACCTCCTGACACCACCCACAGTTTCCAGATGAGGACCTGATTGAGAACAGGGACCTAATAATCCCAGAGCTCACAGTAACAAGGCTGCTCTGGACCTTCAGGGCATCCTCAGGAGCAGCTGTGGTTTCTGTTGATGTTGCTGATGGACCCTATGGTCCAACAGGCTGTCAGACCCACAAACACACAGACCCCTAAAGAAAAGCATCTACAACAACAAGACAATATCTTAAACATAAAAACACTAACATTTAAAATAACATGATGACAAACAGTTTTCATGTGACAGTTCAAACTGCCTGTAAGGTTCCTGATCACACTGAGTCAACACAGGTGAAGGATTTCCGGATTTACTCTCTCTGTCACACAGACACACAGGTAAACACAGAGGGGCGGAGCCACAGGGATCAGGTGACCCAGGTACCTGAGAACAGGCGTTCAGACTCCATTTAGAGACGACAGAGCAGAAGGAGGAGACGTGGCTGAGGCAGGTGAGTGTTGATCCAACGTTGTTCTCTTCCTGTCACAGAGTCTGAGTGTTTTCTCTCTGTGGACTGTGGAGGAAGAAGAGTCCCTATAAAGCTCCATCAGCACAAAGACTGGAAGGAAAGGAGGAAGTTCAAAATGTGTGTGTGTGTAGTTTGGTGTGTCTGGGTGTGACTGACATGAACAGACTTGTCCTCAGTTTGATTTTCTGTCTCTGTCTCTCAGAAACTTTCCCTCTAAACTCTGTGCCAGGGGTCCAAAGTCAGTCAGGATCCTACAGACCTGGTGCTTTAGGATCTAAAGGCTTTTGATAGGCAGGTAGGAAAAACGTCATGTTCCAGTCAGACCCACAGGCCTGCTAATTGTTAGGCATCATAATATTGTGAAGAAGAGAAATATTTCTTATGTCTTCATCCTCTTTGTCAGACCCTGGAGCCCTGTTTTGGTCTGTGGCTGCACTTGTTTCCCCACCTCTGTTTGTGTTTGGGTCTAATAGTCTTATTGTTTCCTGGTTGGTCTCGTCCTCGCTGGCTGTTGGTTTGGTTTGTACGGTGACGTTCCCTGTGTTATTTGGCCTGGTTTAGTTTCACTTTCTATTCCTGGTCTTTGTGTCCCTCTTTTAGGTTTGGAAGAATAGTTCAAATGTTCTAAAACACATCAAATAGAAAGTGTCTATTTATTGAATGTCATTCAAATGTGTTGATCTGTGTGTATGAGGAGCCCAGAGTCCATAGAGCTGCTGCTGGAAACTGTCTAATCATCAGGGCTGGATTAACCAGGATCATTTCATTCATTTGAATATTTGGCTCAGTAACTTTCCAAACCAACAGCTGTGTTTTCTGATGAGCTGCCAAGTTCTTCTTAGGTCTAAAGAAGTCAAACTAGAAACAGAGATTGTTGTTGACTGTCAGAATCAGCTTTATTGGCCAAGTGTGTGTAAACAAACTCACTGAGCTCTATATTTACAGGAATGAACATAAAGACAATATGTGGCCTATTGGATTTAACTATAAAGGGACAGATGTGCAAATATGCACACAGGGACTATTGTACAGTGGTTATTCCTCCACCCTATGACCTTAGAGTTCATCAGTGACAGCCTGGGGAAGAAACCGTCTCTGTGCTGGGTGGTCTTGGTGTACAGTGCTCTGTAGGGCCCACCAGAGGGAGGAGTCTGAGCAGTTTGAGTCCAAGGTGTGAGGGGTCTGCAGAGATGGTCCTTACTTGTTTCCTGGCCATGGACTGGTACAGGTCTTAGATGGTGGGAAGATCAGCCCTGATGATCCTTCTCCAGACCACATTGTCCACTGCTGGCTGTTGGTTTGGTTTGTACAGATCAACACAAAGAGATTTGAAGCATAGGAGGAAATTAAAAATGTGTGTGTTTTGAAATATATTGGTGACTCTTCTCCACAGACTGTGAAGGTCATCACTGTAGTTGTTTCAACACAGATAAACCAAATCAGGTGTCAGGGATCATGACTCCAGTTAGTACTTGTTAGTACGATCATTTAATGTATGTTTTTCTTTTTTATATATATGTTTTATAGTTTACCAGAGGGATTATGACAGAAAGTGAAACCCTGAAAACTGATCCTGATGCCGTCAGTCCCACATCCACTATCAGACTTTAGTTCTGCTTCAGTCTACAAAACAGCCACAAAACGCCAATTCCTTTAACTATGTCCATGACTATATGAAAACTATCATATTTCTTCAGCAGATCTCCATGACCCTGGTTAAGGAATAAGCCGGTATAGAAAATGGATGCATGGAACTATCATCTTTCCCTGAGCTTCTGTCTCCATCTAGTGGCTGGAAACAGCAACAACAGTTGGTCAGGCTGAAACTCTGAGGTCCCACTTGATCCCCTGATGCTGTAGAAAGCTTTAATAAGGACTGGGATAGTCCTCTGATAGTCCAGAGACATGTTAAACACTGAGACCACCAGGCCTCTGGAGGGACCATTTCCACTGGGAGCGACTCTGAGAACTTCCTGTGATGTTGTTGACTTCCTGTTTGTGTTGCAGAGCGTCCACTCACTGCCACATGTGAAGAAGAGCAAAGTGTGTAGTCAGACTCCATTTTAAAGTCCACAGAGAAGAAGAAGGAGGAAACAGGAAGTGGGAAGCAGGGTGAGTGTTAATATGACACCTGCACATATTGATCCATGTCACTGATGAATGTTGGGATTGAGTCTGGTTTAGACTTGTGTTTCCTGACGTCACAGTCACACTGTGTCTCTGGGATGGTTCCATCAAACTAATGTCCAATCAATAAGAAGCTGCTGCCGTTACAGGGGGACAGCTGACTGGGCTTGTTCCTCTGGTCTCCAGGGTCCCTGGTTTCCCTCTCAGACCACAGAAGATGAGTCTTTGTGGGGGGGAAGAGGAGGACAGACCAGGGTCTCCGGGATCCAGCTGTCTGTCCATGAAGAGTGACTGGTCCAAAGAAACTCCTCCAGACTTCAGTCCTGAACCTGGACCCTCAGACTCGAGGTAAGAGACAGTTTCTATTGTAAACTGAGCTGAAGATGAGTCCATGGTCCAAATGTCTCTGTCAGTCCATGGACATGTGGAGTGGACACAGTTCACTACTCAACATGTATGGACATTTACATCCGGCACATTAACTGTTTGTGTTTGCAGAGGGGGGTACCCCAGAAAGAGACCAGGATCTCCAGGATCCAGCTGTCTGTCCATGAAGACTGACTGGTCCAAACATTTTCCTCCAGACTTCAGTCCTGAACCTGGACCCTCAGACTCAGGGTAAGAGACGGTTTCTAGTGTAAACTGAGCTGAAGATGAGTCTGTGGTCTGGAAGACAAAATCCTGATCCACTAACATCAGGTGTCCTTTCCTGTGATTCATTAAACAAACCAAAACAATGCAGTGATGTGGTGCAGGAGACCCGTTGGCTTACCTTTGAGCTGCACTCTATGGTTGAGAGGAGATATCCAACTTTAAATATATATAGAATATATCAAATTTAGGCTGTGGGCAGAAAACGGACTTTTGTGCTGAAGGATCAGATATTTAGTCCGAAAAAACCTGTTTCCTGGAAACATTTCAGGCCGACTGACACCAATCAACATATTTGTGGTTGGAATTTCTAAGAGGCCGTGTCAGTAGTTAGTGTAGTCCCCGACAGAAACAACAGACCGAAGCTCTTCATCTGCATTTAAATGCAGTCGTCAGAAGGAATTCACAGCTTCCAGGTGGAAAACCATCTCCGTGGTAACGGTCCCTCCCCCTGCACACCTCTGTTGACTGGTTGGTTTTTTCACTGCAGTTCACAGCGAGTGAGAAAGGACGTGAACATCCAGTCTAGAGCGTCAGCTCCAGCTGCAGAGCTAACGTGGTCAGTTCTTAGTATTATTAAATGTCTCTGCATCACTTTGACTCTCCGCAGCCAAAGCAGGTCCACAAAGGATGGAATATGAGACCCAGCTCAATACTGTGCAGCACAGTAGTTCACTGAGCCAACCAGTCCCAATGAACACAGCTGCTTTTTGGATGCAAACACATGTGCAGCGTTAATGTTAATGCGTAAGATTGTGGCACCAATGAGGAACAGCCCATTAAAGAAACAGAGCTGTGCTTTATGCTCTGCTCTCTGATCAGGGTTTAGGTTTGGTGTCTCTGTTTGTCGGCCGCTTTTCTGACTGATTATTAAACTCATAAAGCCTAACACGGTCTGGGCCGGAACAGACTCCACCATCTGGCCCTTCTGTCAGTGAACATAGATGGTCTCAGTAGTATTGATTCTGAATTGATCGATGATCAGTTGATGTTGAAGGAAGCCCAGTTTGAATCAGCCTGTGTTCTCACAGTCCAACCTGTTTCTAGATTCCCCTCTAGAGCTTTGTTGTATCAGCATTAACACAGTGTCATTCATTGTTTATTGTGCAGGGCTAAGGATTTACTTTGTCTGTGCAGCACCTGCATCTGCTACCATGGAAATACTTTCTGTGTCTCCATGTGCCACATCAGATTCCTCCCCCTCCTCCAACGATGCAGGCAAAGTTCTGCTTTCAAGTCTAACAACACGACTGAGAGTAGATATTATTTTATTGATGAGCTGAGCTATTGTTCAATTCTAATATCTGATCTTATCTAGCATGTTGATTCTGTGGCCTATTTATTCAGTCGCTCTGTTGGACTCTGCCTGCAGACTTTAAAAAAAGCTGGAGATGCTCATGATGTCACAAAGACATTTAGACAGAAGTTTCCACCAAACTGCTTGGAAGGTAGTAAGTCCTGCAGCCACAGGACGACCTGCTGTAGGTCTCTCCAACAACATGGTCATGACATCAGGATCAGCTGCCTGGACTTTCTGAAGGCTTGTGTTTCAGTCCATTTCCCACAAGTGTGTAGCATAAAGAGACGTGCAGTCAGCTGGAAACAAAGTCCTCTTAACAGCAGGCCTGGATAAGGCTGCACTGACAACAGCACAGATTTCTTCCAGCATTAAAGAAAACCTGTCTCTTCTAATGTGAGACTGTGTTCCACAAACTGAACCTCCCTTTGCTGTTGTCCTGGACTGGATCAATGCAGCAACACTCTGCCCATCCTGGACCCAAACAGGAAGCAGTTTGTCCCTTTAATGCTTCAGTTGATTGACAACACACACACACATAATAATGAGACTAAGTCAAACTAAAGCAGTTGAGGAAAGAGAAACACATCTTTCCACATGTGGAGCAGCTCAGGCCTCTGGCTGTTCTAAATAGAGCTCAGCCTGTCTACAGTGGTAGTGACTGAAAACATCCTAGTTGTTCCCAGCGTTATGTTTGCAGTCCCCTGGTGCTGCTGTTGCATCAGGAATGCAGTGGTTGAAACCCTTCCAAAAAACTCCAACATGCAGTTCTCCTTCAGTTTCCTGCTGTTATTGTGCAGCTTTGAAGGGATTGATCCACTTCCAGACGTGGTGTCATTGATGCACTTTGGAAAAGGAAGTTGGTTCTTTTTCATTGAGTTAGTAAAATGATTCCATCTCCTTTGTTCAGACTGAGGAGTCTCATTGTTTGATGACTTTATTTCTGCTGTCACATGGAAATGTTTCTGTCTTATCACTTTTTCTGTTTCTCACCACATTTCTCTTCTTCTCTCTTCTTTCTTTCCCTCAATGAACATCTCACTGGATCATCTTGATGTTGAGCTGCAAACCTTTGCAAACTGACAAACTCAGTGTTGAATGTTGATCAGATTCCAAACTTCATTATCAGCCAGTTCAGCTGTGGAGGAAAACTGATTTAAAGCCAGCTGGGAGACAGCTGGGAGTTTCCAGCTTCTGTCCAGTCAAACAATAAGAAAGTTTCCTCACTCAACATGACTCCACCTCAACTAATCCCAGTTTGCTTCATGTCCACAGGGACAGGACCAGGACTCAGGTCTCTGAGAAGCAGCGGCTGTCCAGCTGTGCTTTGTGTCACGATGTCCTGAAGGATCCAGTCTCTACCAGCTGTGGACACTGGTTCTGCAGACGGTGCATCACCTCATACTGGGACCAGTCTGGTTCACCAGGAGACTGTCCCTGTCCCCAGTGTGGAAAAAGACCCAGAACCAGTAGGACTCACTGATTGTTCTACATTTGAGTTGGTCTTTCACAGTCGAGATTCTGTGTCACACAAACGTCTGTTTCATTGGACCCTTTTTCTTGTCTTCCAGTATACTCTGGTCTGCAGGAGGTTTTAGATCAACATAAGACCAGTCTGAGGACGAGATGTGAACGTGTGACTGAAGGACCTGATCTAACAGGAAGTGGAACCCTCCTCAACAGCATCTACACTGAGCTCTACATCACAGAGGGACTGAGTGAAGAGGTTAATACCCAACATGAGGTCAGGCAGCTGGAGACCACTTCCAAGATGGAGACCCTCCATGACATTCCAATCAAGTGCCACGAGATCTTTAAAGCCTTCCCTGACCAGCAGAGACCCATCAGAGTGGTTCTGACCAACGGCGTCGCTGGTGTTGGAAAAACCTTCTCAGTGCAGAAGTTCAGTCTGGACTGGGCGGAGGGCTCAGAAAACCAAGACGTCAGTCTGCTGGTCCTGCTTTCGTTCAGGGAGCTGAACCTGATCACAGATGAGCAGATCAGTCTTCTCAGGCTGCTCCATGTTTTCCATCCAACATTACAGAAGGTCACAGTAGAGCAGCTGGCTGTCTGTAAAGTTCTGTTCATCTTTGATGGCCTGGATGAAAGCAGACTTTCACTGGATTTCACCAACAGGAAGGTGGTGTCTGATGTCACACAGGAGGCCTCGGTCAACGAGCTGCTGACAAACCTCATCCAGGGGAATCTGCTTCCCTCGGCTCTGGTCTGGATAACTTCCCGACCCGCAGCGGCCAATCGGATCCCTCCTACGTGTGTGGACAGGCTGACAGAGGTCCGAGGCTTCACTGACGCCCAGAAGGATGAGTACTTCAGGAGGAGGTCCAGGGATGAACAGTTGTCCAGCAGAATCATCTCACACATCAAGGCATCCAGGAGCCTCGACATCATGTGTCAAATCCCAGTCTTCTGCTGGATCACTGCTACAGTTCTGGAGCACATGTTGACCACAGAGCAGAGAGGAGAGCTGCCCAAGACCCTGACTGACCTGTACTCACACTTCCTGCTGGTTCAGGCAAACAGGAAGAAGCACAAGTACCATGAAGGACATGAGACGAGTCCACGGCAGCTGACGGAGGCTGACAGGGAAGTTCTTCTGAAGCTGGGGAGGCTGGCGTTTGAACATCTGGAGGAAGGAAACATCATGTTCTACCAAGAAGACCTGGAGCAGTGTGGTCTTGATGTCCCAGAGGCCACGGTGTACTCAGGAGTCTGTACAGAGATCTTCAAAAGAGAGAGTGTGATCTTCCAGAAATCAGTCTACTGCTTTGTTCATCTGAGTGTTCAGGAGTTTCTGGCTGCAGTCTACATGGTCCACTGTTATTCCAACAGGAAGACGCAGGTACTAAAGAAGTTCCTGGAGGAAAAGTACAGATGTCCATCTGTGGATCTGGATCACTTCCTGTTGGGAGCCATGGAGAAATCCCTGGACAGTAAAAGTGGCCACCTGGACCTGTTTGTCCGCTTCCTTCATGGCCTTTGTCTGGAGTCCAACCAGAGAGTCTTAGGAGGCCTGCTGGGTCAGACAGAGACCAGTCCAGAAACCATCCAGAGAGCCATCAACAACCTGAAGAAGATGAACAGAGATGATATCTCTCCTGACAGAAGCATCAACATTTTCCACTGTCTGATGGAGCTGAACGACCACTCAGTCCATCAGGAGATCCAAAAGTTCCTGAAGTCAAGGAACAGATCAGAGAAGAGTCTCTCTGAGATCCAGTGCTCAGCTCTGGCCTACATGCTGCAGATGTCAAAGGTGGTTCTGGATGAGTTGGACCTGAAGAAGTACAAGACATCATACCAAGGACGATGGAGACTGATTCCAGCTGTGAGGAACTGCAGAAAGGCTAAGTAAGTCCAGATGTGCCCAAGTGAAAAAAATCTATTTTTGTATATTTTCTAAAAGTATATTGAGTATACTTTTGAAATACTTTGAAGTACATGAAGTTGTGTTAAAATGAAACCAGTGAAGTTGCTGGAAGCTGCAGTATAAATCTGCTTTAGTACATGAAAAACCTATTTTTCACGTATTATTGGGTACTTTTGCTGCCCAAAATACTACATTACTGTTAAAATATACATGAAACATTTGAAGTTGACTTGTTACAAATGTCAAAAATCTATAGTGACATTAAACTGACAGTGTATTACTAATAGACTTTGAGCCAAAGTAAATGTACTTGAAATATACTCTGAACTCATTTGAACTATGTATGAAATACAATAGAATGAGGTTTGAAATGTGAAAAAAGTATGCAAAGTATATTTTTCCAAGTATTTGAGTATTTGTTGTGAAAATGAGCCACTGACCAAGTTGAACATATTGCATTAAAAGACACAATGATATTGGATTGATATTCCTAGTAAATATAAGTCCACTATAAGCATCATTGTGTGTTTAATAAATACACCAACAATGCCCTCTGAATGGATTCTCCAAACACTGAGTCTGAAATGTAGATACTTTACTTAGATTCCAATCCAATGATGTTGGACTAAAAGCACTACTTCCTGTCAGCATGTTCTCAAATGCTCTTACTTTGAAAAGCCCAGTGCACTTTGAAGACGTTCTAAAAGGATTGAAAATAATCTGAACTCCTACACAAAGTCCAAAACCCGTCAGTCCAACAAATATTGATTTGAACTCTAACACTATTAAATCCAGCCATTTAAGGGCTTTGGAACAAAACAAGTCATTCAAGGTAACAACAATAACAATAAACAGGAACAACAGTTTGTGTTTTCTATTAGTGAGGTCAAAGTATTATTTGGCTGCACCACTATGGGACTAACATGGATTTTAGTGATCTTCAGGATTGTGCATAGTTCTCCGAAGAATTCTGTCCAAACATCCAAAATACATGAAGTAAACATGTAGTATGAAAGAGTATTTTGAAGTGAAACTTTGTCCACAGGAATTAGACCACTTCCAAGAGTCCACTTTCCCACAGCCAGGAACACATACATTGTGTACTTTAAATAAGTCTACTGAAATAGAGCTCAAGTTAAATGGAGGCATAGTATTATATTTGGAAGAGAATGAGACAATTTGAAGTAAAAACACAAACCATGAACAGACTTTTGGAAAATATCAGTAAATATACTTCAAAATCTGTTGAAAGTAAAGTGCACTTTGAAGAAATCTGCTAAATGACTAATGAAGTAATGAGATCATTTCAATATACTTTGCAAACATTGACTTTGAATCTGCTTTTTTTGTCTCAGTAACTCTTTGACTAATCTTGTACTTTGGAGACTCACCAAAAATGTACTTTTACTACGTTTCAACACAAGCACAAATACACTTGGTAAAATGTGTGAACACACTTTATCTGCTAAAAGTAGAATTGAAGTCTGAAACAATAGATTGATTTTTCACTTGGGTGATCATCACCATAATGTTCCTCTTGTTTATTGTGAGAATGACAGCAGCTGGATTTTGTCCCAGATGTTCTTGAGCTGTTCCAAATGGTGTCAGTCCAAAAGCTGCAGATGTTCCTGTTGTTTTTTTCTCTCTGTCCAGTGAATGAACACAGTTCTTCTTTTTCTTTCCAATGGTTTTTCCATGGGACACATTTTTCTTCTGTTTCTCTTCACACACTGATGTTTTTCTGCCACATGTGGACAAATGTCCAACATTGGAATAAACAGGGACAGGCCTGTTGTGGAAGTTCCAAAGGAACTGAGTTTTCTCTGCTTCCTGTCCAAGATGAAAGCAGAACAAAGATGAAGCGTGTGCAGTGTGACAGAGAGTGAGAAGAATTCTTATTTCATGTCCAACCCACTGAGAGAAGATCAGCTGAACCACTGATGTGAAGACACAACAGGACATGTCCCTGTTTGACATCAAGTGATTCAACTCAATATATTGTCTCTGTCATAATAACAGCTTTTCTAATATATGTGTCCTCACAGACTTTCTGGCTGTGGACTCTCAGAGACTCACTGTGAAGTCGTGGCCTCAGCTCTGAAGTCCAACCCCTCCCATCTGACAGAACTGGACCTGAGTCAGAACAACCTGCAGGATCGAGGAGTGCAGCAGCTGTGTGGTGGACTGCAGAGTCCACACTGTAGACTGGAGACTCTGAGGTCAGTTGACTGACTGTTCCTATTGTAGATCTTAGATGTTGAATCCACAACTGAAGCTCCTGTGAATGTTGGTTGTTCCATTCAGTGTTTTCATGGTTCTTCTATTCTCAGCAGACTAAGAATGATTCCTTCAGTTTCACTTCATTTCACTGAGCTGTCTTCAATAATGTGTGTTCACTCATATTGAATAGTCATATTAATAATGATGTGTTTCTTTCTATAGAAGCTTTGAAGAACAGAGTGTCCCAAAAATGTCATCTGTCAGGAAGTTGTTCTGAATCCTTTGTGTTTCTAAACAAACTGTGGAAACAGTCCAAAGCTGAAACTGTTTCAACTGAAACTGTCCAGTGTTTGTCCAAGTTTGGATCCCAACAATATGTCAATATTGGACCAGACTAATATCTGACCTGATCCTCCTGAGAGCCAGAAGGAAAAAGGTTGGAATATTTCCATTTTGGAATAGAAGTGAAGACTTTGGGCCGTGAGAAACAAAGTCCTGTTTCTTTTTGGGGAAGAACACGTCCCTGTAGTGGACATTGGGTCTTGCTTTGTCCCAAAAACCACACAATAAGCATCAGTTTGCTGACGATAATGTTGGATTTTCTCTGCATTTCTATCTGATTTTTCTCACTTGATGAAACTCAGAGAAAACATATGACACAGTCAGTTGTCAACAATCTATGAATGGGATTCCAAAGCTTGTGTTTAGTGGCCAATGACACAGTGGGGATCAGTCCCAACACAAGGACATGATCTGGTCTGTGCATTGGGACTGGGCCATTAGAAAGCAGTTGTCAGCCTGTTGTCATTGCCAAGGCCTCAAATCCTGATGCTGTGTGAAGAAGCTTTGAGTAGTTTTTGTTCCTGAACTGAAGCCAGCAGCTTTTGGTCCTGACACTGTCCACCCAGTTTGTTCCCTGATCCAAATGTCATTGTGAAGAACAAATCCACAGTGTCTCTATAAAGTTGATCCCATAGAAATGAAAGCACATGTGGAGCACAGAGACACACAGATGAAATCATGTGTCCAGGTGGTTGAGCTGTGTTTAGTGTCTGAGCTGCTGCTGCTGCTGCTGCTGCTTTACCTCTGTGCTGTGCTGAGGCTGCAGCCAATAAAGCCAGAGAAGAAGATGCAGAGAGGGAAGAGACAGGAGACAGGAGAGCCTGGGGGAGCTTCCTTGGCTCAGATAGAATAAGGAGGAACAATTCAATGCATTGTTTTGCTGCACTTTGGAACTGGGTCAACAAACTTTAAGCAGGAAACTTTAAAGCTGCACAGTGACAGTATGAGCCATCAACTAGATTGATTCTGCTGTTGGCTGGAAAGCAGCTTCTCTTCCCATGTGCTGACAATAATATCATGATATAGTCAGACTATTATTACTATTATTCTGACTGTTCTCATATTATTCTTCTCATTATTATCATTCTACATTTCCCTTCAGGGATTAATCAAGTTGATCTCATCTCATTATTCTAATGAAAAGAAGAAGAATTGTCATCATCATCATCACCATCCTCATTGTCATCAACATCAGTGTCACATTGGATCTCCTTCTTTGCTTCTTTATTCAGGTTGAGGGGCTGCAATTTGTCAGAGACCAGCTGTGGTTATCTGGTCTCAGCTCTGAAGTCCAACCCCTCCCATCTAAGAGAACTGGACCTGAGTCACAACAACCTTCAGGATTCAGGAGTCCAGCAGCTGTGTGGTGGACTGCAGATTCCAGACTGTAGACTGGAGACTCTGAGGTCAGTTCACTGACTGTTTGTTCCTATTGTAGATCTTTAGTGTTGAATTATTGTTTGAACTCAGTGTTTGCACAGACATAACTTCTATTGAAGTTGATTTTCTTTTCCTGTCTTTGGATTTTTCTGAGGCTAAATTCAGTCTTTAGTCCCCAATGAATGAGTCTCACAGAAAGTTGGTCTCATTGTGTCTAAAGAGTCATATGTGTCAGCAGAAAATCCTCTGAACTAATATTTGTTGGAAATGGATCCAGTTTCTTTGATGCAGTAGAAATATTTCTTTGATCATTGATATTGATGGTTGAGAACACACACAGACAGGTGTGTTTCCATCACTTCAGAGGACATTCCATTGACTTCCATTGATTTCCTGGAGACAAAGCCAAACCAGAAGCACTACTTGGTGAACCCTAAGCACAAGCTGAACCTCAACCTCCAGACAGCTTCTTCCACACAGAAATCCAAACAGGTCCTGGACTAGATTATAGGCCCCTTTGGGGACACCTCCATTTCCAATTCCCTTCCTGTTGTTCTTGAGATCCAGATTCCCTTGACTCCATGTAAGTCCAGTATTTCAGCTCAGTCCTTGTCAGATTCCTCCACAGACTCCTGGGGAATTCAATGATGCATTTATGAACACACATTTATCAACTTTGGATGGTTGAACTTCCTCACTGAGTCCACAGGATTTAATTTCATCTTTTCACTCTACATGTCCTACTGTATTGGCCTCTATCGCCCCCCTCAGGATGAAGAGACCTAAAGTCTCTACAGAACCATGGTTAAATTATACGAGCCAGAGTTGATGAAGATACTGCCCACAGGCAGAATGTCAGTAGAAGAAAGACCTGCTCCATGTGTGTCTGGGAATCCTGAGAAACTCTTTGAAGGACTACCAGAAAACCTTTCAAACTGCTCCATCTGACTGTTTGTCCAAAATCCTGGTCAGCTACTCTCATGGCCCAAGAGCTTTATTTAGCAAACCTGTCACTGATCCATCCATCAGTGGACTGTCCAATGTCTCTACAAGAACCTTTTAGTGACAAAAGGACTTCTGCTAGACAAGGCCTTGCTAAACCCTGTTTGGGACTGGGCTCAGGGTTTGATTTGCTCTGTGTCTTCAAGCACTTTGAGCCTGTTTCATTGTCTTTTCTTTCTGAAGTGGTGAAACACTTGAAACCAACCCGTCCCCTGGATGGAGTTCCTGCTAAAGTCCTTAAGGAGGTTTTTAGCTCTTTCATGAATAAGTGCCTCAGTCTAGGTGTGTTCCCAGCTGATTTCAAACATGCAGTGGTCACTCCGTTACTGAAAAACCATGTTGACCCCTCAGTTTGATCCAGTTATAGACCAGTTACTCATCTGACATTTCAAGGTTTAGAAAAAAGTGTTTTTTATCAGTTTCTGTCATTTTAGAAGAAAATCCAAGTTTTGAAGGCGACCCAGTCCAGAATGGGCACTATTAAAAATCCATCCTGATATGATGTTATCAGGTGAATAAAGCCAGAGAAGAAGATGCAGAGAGGGAAGAGACAGGAGACAGGAGAGCCTGGGGGAGCTTCCTTGGCTCAGATAGAATAAGGAGGAACAATTCAATGCATTGTTTTGCTGCACTTTGGAACTGGGTCAACAAACTTTAAGCAGGAAACTTTAAAGCTGCACAGTGACAGTATGAGCCATCAACTAGATTGATTCTGCTGTTGGCTGGAAAGCAGCTTCTCTTCCCATGTGCTGACAATAATATCATGATATAGTCAGACTATTATTACTATTATTCTGACTGTTCTCATGTTATTCTTCTCATTATTATCATTCTACATTTCCCTTCAGGGATTAATCAAGTTGATCTCATCTCATTATTCTAATGAAAAGAAGAAGAATTGTCATCATCATCATCACCATCCTCATTGTCATCAACATCAGTGTCACATTGGATCTCCTTCTTTGCTTCTTTATTCAGGTTGGAGAGCTGCAGTTTGTCAGAGACCAGCTGTGGTTATCTGGCCTCAGCTCTGAAGTCCAACCTCTCCCATCTGACAGAACTGGACCTGAGCCTGAATGACCTGCAGGATCGAGGAGTACAGCAGCTGTGTGGTGGACTGCAGAGTCCAGACTGTAGACTGGAGACTCTGAGGTCAGTTGACTGACTGTTACTATTGTAGATCTTAGATGTTGAATCCTGTTACGACCGGCCTAGGGGTTGCTGGTACGTAACATGATGTGAGTTTCCCTTACAACACTCTCCCGCTCTCAACAAACAAGAAAAAAAACCCTCACGACTTCTACCTCTGAACGTAATTTATTTATTTTCAAATAAACAAAACAGAAGCTGAAAACAAACGGCGAAGCCTGACAAATTACTAGCAAAACGCTATAATAGCCCTACGTCGTCTAACTAAAGAAAATCAACAAAAAAAATCACAGGTTTTCTTTTCCTGGAACTCCTAACCAAATACACAGGAGGAAAAAAAATGAAACAAAAACACCTAGGCTTTCTTCTTAGGGACTAATAAATAAAGAAACAGTGCTCGCTATATTCAGTGTGAGTTATCCAAACAGCCTTACACAAAATAAACACTACAAATCTTATTCTACAAACTGGTTTACAAAACGACTTTCCAAAATACTTCCTGCTAACATGACGACTACAACTAACACTGGCTTGGGAGCGGTAGAGATCGGAGAAGAGCTCTCTTCCGGGACTTGGTCGCAGCTTCTTATCGTCATCCCGGAAGGTTGAACCAATCAGGAACGTCAATTCCGCTCGAACCGACCAATCACGAAGCTCCACTGGTAGTTCACGTCCACTTCTTTCATACATACATGCACATATACCCAGACTGGGGAGGAGAGAACTAGCAGTTCACAACATAACAATAAATTCACACATAATGACCCCTAGGGTCACAACACCTCTCCCCCTAAGGCCAAACATTTTCTTGGGAAAATGTTTGCTCTTTTTTTTCTTAACACCGTGACAGAGCATCTGCCATAACATTATCTAACCCCTTTTTATAATGAATCTCAACATTATAATCTTGTAACAATAATTACCAACGCATAAGACGATGATTGTGGTTTTGCATCTGAGTCAGGAAAACTAAAGGGTTGTGATCAGAGAATATGAGGGTTGTCTGAGAATTTGATCCAATGTACACTTCAAAGTGTTGTAGAGCTAATAACAAGGCTAAGGCCTCTTTCTCGATGGTGCTATAATGTAGCTGGTGTTTTTTGAATTTCTTCGAGAAATAACAAATCGGATGGTCTATGCCCGCATCATCCTCCTGTAGGAGTACGGCACCTGCTCCCAGCGCACTAGCGTCCACCTCCAACTTAAATTGACCAGAAGCACTACTTGGTGAACCCTAAGCACAAGCTGAACCTCAACTTCCAGACAGCTTCTTCCACACAGAAATCCAAACAGGTCCTGGACTAGATTATTGGCCCCTTTTCAGATGTTGCCATTGGATTTGGAGCAGGTGGTACACCTTGGACTCACCTGTTGGGAGTCCCAGTTAGTGCAGCCTAATAATCCCTCATTCAGTCAGTTGAAATGGACAAAGTCCTGTGAGGACCCTCTGGTCCCAACATGTAAGAAACAGTAGATCAGTTGACAGACAAAGCATCACCTTGATCCATGTTGCTATTCGACCTTGATCTGTTGTCCAGTGGCCTCGGGCTCCACAGAACCCGACTCTATGGAAACTTTAGTGCCAAAGAGGAACAGTGTGTCAGTTGTGTGGAAATATTTTGGCTTTAAAGAAAGAAGATGCTGCATGGCGTCAAAACCTGCCTTGCTACTGTTGCTGCCTCATGGGCCAAGACTAGCAAGGCTAAAAGGCCGAGCACCACTGTGTCAAATGAACCAATCCCACCCAACATGACCAGATGTTGGAAAGTTTAACTCCATATGAATCGAATTGAAAACATCACAAGGAAATTCCTGTTTCTCACAATGACTTTGAATGAAAGTCAGAGATTTTTCGTCTTTCTGCACTTTCTTCTTCATGTTAATGTGACATCAATTCACACCTCAGCTAATATCATCATAACAGCCAGGATGGACCAGTTTCTATTGACACTTGTGTTGTATTTATAATATTGTGTTGTTCTATTCATTGTTCATGTTTGTTCAATAAGAAAACAGGAAGTTGGTCTTTGCTTCTTTATTCAGGTTGGAGAACTGCAGTTTGTCAGAGACCAGCTGTGGTTATCTGGTCTCAGCTCTGAAGTCCAACCCCTCCCATCTGAGACACCTGGACCTGAGCTACAACGACCTGCAGGATCGAGGAGTGCAGCAGCTGTGTGGTGGACTGCAGAGTCCAGACTGTAGACTGGAGACTCTGAGGTCAGTTCACTGACTGTTTGTTCCTATTGTAGATCTTTAGTGTTGAATTATTGTTTGAACTCAGTGTTTGCACAGACATAACTTCTATTGAAGTTGATTTTCTTTTCCTGTCTTTGGATTTTTCTGAGGCTAAATTCAGTCTTTAGTCCCCAATGACTGAGTCTCACAGAAAGTTGGTCTCATTGTGTCTAAAGAGTCACATGTGTCAGCAGAAAATCCTCTGAACTAATATTTGTTGGAAATGGATCCAGTTTCTTTGATGCAGTAGAAATATTTCTTTGATCATTGATATTGATGGTTGAGAACACACACAGACAGGTGTGTTTCCATCACTTCAGAGGACATTCCATTGACTTCCATTGATTTCCTGGAGACAAAGCCAAACCAGAAGCACTACTTGGTGAACCCTAAGCACAAGCTGAACCTCAACTTCCAGACAGCTTCTTCCACACAGAAATCCAAACAGGTCCTGGACTAGATTATAGGCCCCTTTGGGGACACCTCCATTTCCAATTCCCTTCCTGTTGTTCTTGAGATCCAGATTCCCTTGACTCCATGTAAATCCAGTATTTCAGCTCAGTCCTTGTCAGATTCCTCCACAAACTCCTGGGGAATTCAATGATGCATTTATGAACACACATTTATCAACTTTGGATGGTTGAACTTCCTCACTGAGTCCACAGGATTTAATTTCATCTTTTCACTCTACATGTCCTACTGTATTGGCCTCTATCGCCCCCCTCAGGATGAAGAGACCTAAAGTCTCTACAGAACCCTGGTTAAATGATATGAGCCAGAGTTGAAGAAGATACTGCCCACAGGCAGAACGTCAGTAGAAGAAAGACCGGCTCCATGTGTGTCTGGGAATCCTGAGAAACTCTTTGAAGGACGACCAGAAAACCATTCAAACTGCTCCATCTGACTGTTTGACCAAAATCCTGGTCAGCTACTCTCATGGCCCAAGAGCTTTATTTAGCAAACCTGTCACTGATCCATCCATCAGTGGACTGTCCAATGTCTCTACAAGAACCTTTTAGTGACAAAAGGACTTCTGCTAGACAAGGCATTACTAACCCTGTTTGGGACTGGGCTCAGGGTTTGACATTTCCCTTCAGGGATTAATCAAGTTGATCTCATCTCATTATTCTAATGAAAAGAAGAAGAATTGTCATCATCATCATCACCATCCTCATTGTCATCAACATCAGTGTCACATTGGATCTCCTTCTTTGCTTCTTTATTCAGGTTGATCAGCTGCAGTTTGTCAGAGACCAGCTGTGGTTATCTGGCCTCAGCTCTGAAGTCCAACCCCTCCCATCTGACAGAACTGGACCTGAGCTGGAACAAGAACCTGCAGGATCCAGGAGTGCAGCAGCTGTGTGGTGGACTGCAGAGTCCAGACTGTAGACTGGAGACTCTGAGGTCAGTTGACTGACTGTTCCTATTGTAGATCTTAGATGTTGAATCCACAACTGAAGCTCCTGTGAATGTTGGTTGTTCCATTCAGTGTTTTCATTGTTCTTCTATTCTCAGCAGACTAAGAATGATTCCTTCAGTTTCACTTCATTTCACTGAGCTGTCTTCAATAATGTGTGTTCACTCATATTGAATAGTCATATTAATAATGATGTGTTTCTTTCTATAGAAGCTTTGAAGAACAGAGTGTCCCAAAAATGTCATCTGTCAGGAAGTTGTTCTGAATCCTTTGTGTTTCTAAACAAACTGTGGAAACAGTCCAAAGCTGAAACTGTTTCAACTGAAACTGTCCAGTGTTTGTCCAAGTTTGGATCCCAACAATATGTCAATATTGGACCAGACTAATATCTGACATCCTCCTGAGAGCCAGAAGGAAAAAGGTTGGAATATTTCCATTTTGGAATAGAAGTGAAGACTTTGGGCCGTGAGAAACAAAGTCCTCTTTCTTTTTGGGAAAGAACACGTCCCTGTAGTGGACATTGGGTCTTGCTTTGTCCCAAAAACCACACAATAAGCATCAGTTTGCTGACGATAATGTTGGATTTTCTCTGCATTTCTATCTGATTTTTCTCACTTGATGAAACTCAGAGAAAACATATGACACAGTCAGTTGTCAACAATCTATGAATGGGATTCCAAAGCTTGTGTTTAGTGGCCAATGACACAGTGGGGATCAGTCCCAACACAAGGACATGATCTGGTCTGTGCATTGGGACTGGGCCATTAGAAAGCAGTTGTCAGCCTGTTGTCATTGCCAAGGCCTCAAATCCTGATGCTGTGTGAAGAAGCTTTGAGTAGTTTTTGTTCCTGAACTGAAGCCAGCAGCTTTTGGTTCTGACACTGTCCACCCAGTTTGTTCCCTGATCCAAATGTCATTGTGAAGAACAAATCCACAGTGTCTCTATAAAGTTGATCCCATAGAAATGAAAGCACATGTGGAGCACAGAGACACACAGATGAAATCATGTGTCCAGGTGGTTGAGCTGTGTTTAGTGTCTGAGCTGCTGCTGCTGCTGCTGCTGCTTTACCTCTGTGCTGTGCTGAGGCTGCAGCCAATAAAGCCAGAGAAGAAGATGCAGAGAGGGAAGAGACAGGAGACAGGAGAGCCTGGGGGAGCTTCCTTGGCTCAGATAGAATAAGGAGGAACAATTCAATGCATTGTTTTGCTGCACTTTGGAACTGGGTCAACAAACTTTAAGCAGGAAACTTTAAAGCTGCACAGTGACAGTATGAGCCATCAACTAGATTGATTCTGCTGTTGGCTGGAAAGCAGCTTCTCTTCCCATGTGCTGACAATAATATCATGATATAGTCAGACTATTATTACTATTATTCTGACTGTTCTCATATTATTCTTCTCATTATTATCATTCTACATTTCCCTTCAGGGATTAATCAAGTTGATCTCATCTCATTATTCTAATGAAAAGAAGAAGAATTGTCATCATCATCATCACCATCCTCATTGTCATCAACATCAGTGTCACATTGGATCTCCTTCTTTGCTTCTTTATTCAGTTTGAGAGGCTGCAGGTTGTCAGAGACCAGCTGTGGTTATCTGGTCTCAGCTCTGAAGTCCAACCCCTCCCATCTGAGACACCTGGACCTGAGCGATAACAACCTTCAGGATCCAGGAGTGCAGCAGCTGTGTGGTGGACTGCAGAGTCCAGACTGTAGACTGGAGACTCTGAGGTCAGTTCACTGACTGTTTGTTCCTATTGTAGATCTTTAGTGTTGAATTATTGTTTGAACTCAGTGTTTGCACAGACATAACTTCTATTGAAGTTGATTTTCTTTTCCTGTCTTTGGATTTTTCTGAGGCTAAATTCAGTCTTTAGTCCCAAATGACTGAGTCTCACAGAAAGTTGGTCTCATTGTGTCTAAAGAGTCACATGTGTCAGCAGAAAATCCTCTGAACTAATATTTGTTGGAAATGGATCCAGTTTCTTTGATGCAGTAGAAATATTTCTTTGATCATTGATATTGATGGTTGAGAACACACACAGACAGGTGTGTTTCCATCACTTCAGAGGACATTCCATTGACTTCCATTGATTTCCTGGAGACAAAGCCAAACCAGAAGCACTACTTGGTGAACCCTAAGCACAAGCTGAACCTCAACTTCCAGACAGCTTCTTCCACACAGAAATCCAAACAGGTCCTGGACTAGATTATTGGCCCCTTTTTAGATGTTGCCATTGGATTTGGAGCAGGTGGTTGACCTTGGACTCACCTGTTGGGAGTCCCAGTTAGTGCAGCCTAATAATCCCTCATTCAGTCAGTTGAAATGGACAAAGTCCTGTGAGGACCCTCTGGTCCCAACATGTAAGAAACAGTAGATCAGTGGACAGACAAAGCATTACCTTGACCCATGTTGCTATTGGACCTTGATCTGTTGTCCAGTGTCTCCACAGAACCCGACTCTATGGAAACTTTAGTGCCAAAGAGGAACAGTGTGTCAGTTGTGTGGAAATATTTTGGCTTTAAAGAAAGAAGATGCTGCGTGGCGTCAAAACCTGCCTTGCTACTGTTGCTGCCTCATGGGCCAAGACTAGCAAGGCTAAAAGGCCGAGCACCACTGTGTCAAATGAACCGATCCCACCCAACATGACCAGATGTTGGAAAGTTTAACTCCATATGAATCGAATTGAAAACATCACATGGAAATTCCTGTTTCTCACAATGACTTTGAATTAAAGTCAGAGATTTTTCATCTTTCTGCACTTTCTTCTTCATGTTAATGTGACATCAATTCACACCTCAGCTAATTTCATCATAACAGCCTGGATGGACCAGTTTCTATTGACACTTGTGTTGTATTTATAATATTGTGTTGTTCTATTCATTGTTCATGTTTGTTCAATAAGAAAACAGGAAGTTGGTCTTTGCTTCTTTATTCAGGTTGGAGAACTGCAGTTTGTCAGAGACCAGCTGTTGTTATCTGGTCTCAGCTCTGAAGTCCAATCCCTCCCATCTGAGACACCTGGACCTGAGTCGGAACGACCTGAAGGATCCAGGAGTGCAGCAGCTGTGTGGTGGACTGCAGAGTCCAGACTGTAGACTGGAGACTCTGAGGTCAGACCCCATGTTTAGGTTGTGTGCTGAGATGAATGTGATGTGAAAGTTGTGCTGACACTAAACTGCAGACATGAGGCTGATATTAGACTGATCCACACTGAGGATCTTCATGGGAAAGGCTGTTTTCCCTCTCAGAGAAATGTGGCTGCACAACATGAGTTTGTATTGATGGAGCCACAGGTGGTGCTGGCAGAGCTTCAGAGCTGAAGTCACTCCGTCTTTATTGAAGCAGCAGCATGTTGGCATTCATATTAATGACAGCTCTTTGTCCCTTTTTGGATGGGACCGCTTTGAACCTGCATCCTGTTGGCTTCAGCTGTTTGGAGTTTCCACTTTCTAAACTTCTACTTTCTAAACCTTCTTCAGCTCTGAACACATTCTGAAACATTCAACACTTTCAAGAGGAACTTTGGTTTCTAACGTCACATCTTTGCTTCTTTATTCAGGTTGGAGAGCTGCAGTTTGTCAGAGACCAGCTGTGGTTATCTGGCCTCAGCTCTGAAGTCCAACCCCTCCCATCTGAGAGAACTGGACCTGAGTGGGAACAACCTGCAGGATCCAGATGTGCATCAGCTGCGTGATCTTGTCCAGAGTCAAGACTGTAGCCTGCAGACTCTGAGGTCAGTAGAGGGCTGGAGTCAGTCCATGGTGCTTTCAGCAGGATTGGACTAAACCCAGTCAGTATCAAAGCAAAGATCCAGGATTTCCTGTAAAGCTCCAACCTTCTCAGTGAAGCTGTGAGAGGAGAACAGGGACAGGCTTCAGGATTGGACAGAAAGACAGAGAGAGAGACAACAGTCAGCCAGTCAGATCAGCCAGAAGCTTGTTGTGATCATGTGTTTGAGTTGATGTGAAGACGACTGTTGCTGATGAAGTCAGTGAGTCAGGAACACAAAAACAGTCTTTTATCCAGATCAATGTCAGGCAGCTGAGGTTGAGCTTAATTCCTGCATTTCAATCCAACAAACACTGGTTCACTTTGGCCTGGTCGGTCACCATGGAAACTGGGTTGATCAATATAGTCATCTATAGCTAACTTGCACTGAAGCAGGATCAGTTTAATGTCTCACATGAGAATTTATGAGTAGCCAATCAACAAAGTGGAAAAACTCCAGTCAGTCTTCAAACAGGATCCCAGTCTGAACCAAATCCTGGTTCACCTTAAAGTCACAGTGAAGACCAGAGCAGTGGGCTGAGTCCTAGGTTCTGTCAGAGGTCATGTGGGCTCTGAATCAGCAAATCAGGTCAATTGAAGGTTTGTGATCATTTCAGTTCAGTCTGATCTAATTCTAGCAGTGAACAGTTTAATCCATAATGTGAAGGAATGAATCCAAACTACAGCCTGTGATGAACTGAGGAGAAATCTGATGGGATTGTCAGCAGGGACTGGACAGAACACACACGTTGCAGATCCATGATGTGTGGTGGTGCAGTGTATTGTCTGGAGCTAGTTGAGGGTTTGATGACTCCTTGTATGTGGACGCCTGCTGAGAGAAGGAGGAAATAAAAAGGAGGAAAAGAGAATCTGATTATTTATTTACTCTCCTTCTAACTGAGGTTGGTTCCAACAGGTTTGGCTCCAGGGGGGAAACAGTGACTCAATGTTCCAAAGACAAATCCTGTGAGTAACATGGAAACATTGTCTTCATCTAATTTTTAAAGTCTGATTTTACAAAGTGTTTTTGCTCATTTCATTGTCAAATCTTTCTAAATTGTGTTTTTGTCTTGGCTCAGGAAAACACCTGCGCCCAAAGAACTACAGGCTGTGTTTGATTTGAGGTTCCTGCAGATCCTTCCAAGTCTCAACAGGTCTTGAAATTCAGTTATCAGATATTTAGAATAATCGGGCAGCACAGTGGCTTAGTGGTTAGCACAGTTGCCTCACATCAAGAAAGTTCCTGGTTTGAAACCCATCAGGGGCCTTTCTGTGTGGAGTTTGCATGTTCTCCCTGTCCTTGTGTTGGTTTTCTCCAGGTACTCTGGTTTCCTCCCACAGTCCAACATGTATGTCAGGTTGATTGGTGACTCTAGTGAGTGTGAGTGTGTGAGGTTGTTTTTCTCTATGTGGCCCTGTGATGGACTGGTGACCTGTCCAGGGTGGACCCCTGGCTTTCACTCAAAGAGAGCTGGGATAGGCTCCAGCAGATCCGTGGAACCCTGGTTAGGAATAAGGGGGTACAGATGGATGGATATTTGGAACATCTGGCTAAATCTACAAACAGTTTGTATTCACACAGACCGAGGTGTAAACACGACACCTGATTTGGCATAGGGTCTTTGTAGCTTTGGACGGCTAACAGCTGTCAGACCGGACAGATGTTTTTGATATACAGTGCATCTGGAAAGAGAAGTGCCTTAGTCAGGGAGGTGACGTAGAACCCGATGGTCACTCTGAAAGAGCTCCAGCATTTCTCTGTGGAGAGAGGAGAACCTTCCAGAGGAACAACCATCTCTGCAGCAGTCCACCAACCAGGCCTGTGTGGTAAAGTGGCCTGACAGAAGGCACTCCTCAGTAAAAGGCACATGACAGTCCACTTGGAGTTAGCCAAAATGCAGTTGAAGGACTCTCAGACCTTTTTATTTTTAATACATTTGCAAAGATTTTAAACAAACAAACATGTTTATCCTCTCCAAAGTTCAGCTTCACAATATGTCACATAGAAAGTGTCTATTTATTGAATGTCATTCAAATGTGTTGATCTGTGTGTATGAGGAGCCCAGAGTCCATAGAGCTGCTGCTGGAAACTGTCTAATCATCAGGGCTGGATTAACCAGGGGCCTGAGAGCTCAGGGGCCCTTGGGCCTGTGTCTGTATGAGGGGACTCTTGTTGTGTCTCTATCTAGTGGCTGAAAGCAGCAACAACACTTGGTCAGGCTGAAACTCTGACCTCCCACTTGCAGCGAACCAATGGCACGAGAATCACATTCCTGAGTGAGGCAGGAGTGATATCCTCTGACAGTTTATGACTATGAAACTTTTGTAACTTACTAAGGTTAACAACCGGGGATGGTACAAGTACTGCAATGTGAAGACTCCCCTTTTGACAAAGAGCAGGCCAACGGCCCTCACAAAGAACAATGAACAGACTCCCCCTGCTCACCTCCTGCCATAAATACCTTAAGACTATTCCCTTTTCAGACAAGACGTGAAACCTATACAATGACCAATGAACTGGTCTTCATATCATGTCCTTATATTCCTGCTTTGGTTGATAAACATGTAATATGTGTGACCAGACCTACAGAGCATCGTTGTCAGATTATGGTGTGATATAGAGGCTGTTCTATTGTTTATGTTATTCCTGCTTGTAGTTAATCTCTACATAACTATGAGGTTTATTGGTTTTCATTTTTGTTGTGCTGAACTATTCTGACTGACTCTGATTAGTTATTTTATCATTTGTTTAAACTTTGCTGGGTGGAAAAAGAAATCATGTTCCCATCTTAAGAATCAATCTTAAAACATACAACACTTAAAGAATAGGATCATCTCTTGATTCACAGAGATTAGTGAGACTGCCCATCACAGTCAGGAGACTGAACCAAATATGGAGCACTTCCTAGACCAATCAAATCATGTTATGCACAATGAAGGACAAACCAGATGGATTCCCCCACCCAGCACATCCAGATACAAAAACACATTACAAAGACAGACACAGCAGAACTAAGAAAAAGAAGAAAAGTGAACAGGAATCGGCCTGAAGAACAGGAACTTGAAGCACACTTGAGAATGAACACTTGGGGAACTGAACACCCTGAAGAGAACAGAAATGGACAGATTCAGAGAAAGTTAAGAGATGTCCAGACTCTCAAGATCAAAGACTCTCAGAAAGATCTACAGAAGAACCACGAAGTAGAGATTGTTTTACTGCCCGGCAGAAACAAAAGAAACAAAGACATCCTCCTTGCGTGTGGCTGTCCTCCAGCTGACCATCTCACATCAACCAACTCCATGAGACGACCCTGCAGCGACCAGAAGGAGAGCGAGAAAGACGACAAACTGACTCAGGCCCGAAGCCCAAGACTCCGGGGAACGTCTAATCCTGCTGGCAGACTGCAGCCAGACCATCCCACAGACGAACGGACCGAGCCTCAGTAAACCTGAGGACAACTGTGGCTGTGCTGGTTGTCTCACACTAATCAGTTGGTCTCCATAATTACTAGAACTTCCTCCGAAACTATGTTTAGACCTCAGACTCAAACACAGAACATAAATTAATCTAAAGATTTCTCTTCCACCACTGCAAACAAGCTGCTGTTAGACTGTTCTAATGTTTGATTCTTTAATTCAGCTCATGTCTCTGATCAGTTCTCCCTCTGTTTCCCCCTGTGGAAATATTGGAAATAGCTGAATTAATCTTCCAAAGACAACTGACTGGTATCATTGATGTTATTTCACACAGTAAATACGTCACTGGATCAGGAGAACTCTCCCTCAGATTGTAGACTGATTTCATGTATTACTCATTAACTGACTGGTTGATCCACCAAAAAAGGATCTGGTGCCCCAAATTATTAAGATGCTTTATGTTAGAAAAATTAAAATGTTACCCTCAAGTTTGTTAATCCACTTTACTTTAATGTAAGTCAAAAACACTTTTGAGTAGGGCCTGTTACCTCTTGTCTCTTCCTAAGGTCAGTCTGTTCTGACCTTCACTTTCTGATAAGACACTTAGTATCGAAACCCAGATGTTTTGCAGTTTCATGGGAAACTGCCTCCTCTTTCTTCTTCTATCACATGACTGTTTGTATCATAGTATTAAAATGATGTGCTGCCCAGCTAAGGGCGAGTGATCCTCATGCTGTACCAAGGTGCTGTGTGACTGTTACTCCTTGCAAGTAAAACCTCTATATAATCTTACCGAAGTTCGTCCTCTGAGTCTATTTGTTAAAGAATTTACCTAACAACTTGGGGGCTCGTCCGGGATTGCAATATCTCCTCTTCCTTCCAGGTTTTGACCTAAAAACCTTGCACGGGGGAGTCTTTAGACTCCTGACTGAAAGCCCTCCGCCCCGCCCCATAAAGGAACGGTTTGGAGCATTGAGAGGCTAGGATCTGCTGTGAGGGGAGAGGAGTGACGCAATTGAACTTTAAAAGAGAGACCAGAGACGGACTCCTGTAAGGTAAGAGAATTTTAATTTGGTAAAACTGAGTACAGTCTCAGTGGGTCTAATTCGAACAAAACCGTCACCTGAGTAGAGTCTCAGGGAATTAGAGCCCAAACAAAACCGGTGCGGAGTCCCTAGGAGTTTCTGGCTCTCTGGGAGCCCCGGGTGGTCCTGGGTCCTTCGGGTCACGCAAGCTGAGTAGAGTCTCAGTGAATTGCGGTCTCATATCGGGCTGAGGGGTTGGTGATTACAAAACGGGTCACTGACTAAAAATATCATTGACTTGACTTGAGTGCTGAAATTCAAACAAAACCGAAACTTGTGTGGCCTACGGGACACTGGGTCAAACATGTTCGGGTAAAACCGAGCAGGGCTTTCAGGAAATCAGAAACTCGGGATGAACCCGTGGTCTGTGGGAGACCCAAAGTAAACTACCCCGTGGTCTGTGGGAGACCCAAAGTAAACTACCCCGTGGTCTGTGGGGGACCCGGAACAAAAAGGAGCCCCGGTGCGCGTCGATAGTGCTTTTGAGCATAACAAAACAGAATATTGGTACCATGGAAAGAATATAAAAACATAGAGATGATTAATGTGACATTAAGAGAGTTAAACAGCTGCTCCATCTCCTCCAATCAGATCAGTAACTAAACAATAACAGTAATTAAAATAATTTAAAAAACAAAAAGGGGGGGGTAAGGAGCCTGTTAAAATAATAAGTGTAGGCCTACAATAATTATAATAATAAATAGCAGTGAGTAAAAACAAATAGTAACTGAATATATAAGAAAATAAAATAAAATAAAATAGAAGAACTAGTCGGTGACACTCAAAATTGATGCATCAAAAGGATCCTTAAAAAAAAAAAAAAAAATTTGAAAAATGGAAAAATAAATATGGCTTTTCGGGGAAGTTAAACTGTGAAGGCTGTAGAAAGTGAGTGAAGGACATAAAAAGTAAGACTAAGGGAAATCAGAAGGATCAGAGAAAAGAAGGGCTGTTTGCAGCAGAAGATATGGTTAAAGTTTAAAGTGGTTAAAGAAAGTTAGAGTGGACAGAGAGGGAGAGAGAGAAAGGAAGGAGAAAGAGACAGAAGCAAATAGAAAAACAGGTAAAAGTCTCTTCACCAACATTGTATTTAGGGCAAACTGTTGAATTTACAGATGAACAAACTATGTCATGCTGTAGACCACCTCCTCATCCTAATAATCCACCACCGGCTCAGCTTCCTCCGTACGCCCAGGGAGAGGAGGGTGGGGACGAGGTCGTGGCCGGAGACCTGGCAGACAGCAGATAGTTGATCATGACTACTGCTATGTCTGTGGAGAAGCAGGACACTGGGCCAAGAGCTGCCCACAGAGAAAGACACGCCCTGAGCACCAGGAGGGAGGAGCAGGATACTCTGCATGACTAGACAGCAAAAAAAGGTCAGATGCAAAATACACACACTGAACAGAATAAAGAGATATGAGACACACATCTGACTGAAGCTAACATTTGAGCCTAGAAGGAGAAACTGAACTCATGCTGTATGAAGGAAAACCAAAAGTGACATTGTTGGTGCGAGGAGTTAAAATAAAATTCCTGTGTGACACAGGAGCTTGTAGGTCAGTTCTTAGTAATCCACCAGACAAACTCAGACTGACCACAAAAGAACACATTTTGGTGAAAGCGGCAAATGGAGAACTACATGTTAACCCACTGACAATGCCATTCGAAGTACACGATCCAGAATCAGCAAGGAGCACACAACATCAGTTTGTACTGTCAGACAGGTGTCCAGTTAATCTGTTAGGAAGAGATTTACTCACTGCTTTAAACATAGGGATACATCCTATAGTGAAAGGGATGGGAGCTGTCAGGCTAGAGAGTGATCTTTTCTTAACTGAAAGTGTTCAGCTACCAAACCATTATTACACCTTAGACTTAGTCACAGAGGGACCCAGTTCAGTAACCACAGATTTGGGGAAAATGACGGGTGAGGTAGCTGCTGCACAGGCCATTAGACAGACACCAGACAACATGCACTGCACCATGTACTTCAGACACAAACCAGGATCAGATGAGGTGTATGAAAAACAGTTTTTCAAGAACAAAACTGCTAGGATTAGACTAACCAACCTTTATTGGAACAAAGCAGGATATGTAGGAGCAGCATGCAGACTACAACCTGAGGAAGAGAAACTGTTCAAATTGTGGGTGAGCCCACACATTTCACTTGCTAAACCTTCAACAGCTGAGTGGAAAGATTTAGGAGCATTTGTAACCAGGGCTGAAGAGGTGGGGACGGCCTGGGAGCCAGTCCCAGGTGACCCTCATGTTTTCTACAACCGCTCTGTAGACACATATAGCAAAAAGTTGAACTGGTGTACAATCACAACAAAAACTAAACATCTAAGTGTAAAGAATGAGTAGAAGTGTTCACTCTAACAACAGAGGAAGAAGATCAATTAAAGGAAGTTCCCTCATATTTATGGTCTACAGGAGCAGCAGATGTAGGGAAGATCAAAGGAGTAGAACCAGTTAAAATAACACCAAAAGGAACCTTCAGGCCTTTTCAAAGACAATATCCACTAACACCTGAGGCTGCTGCAGGAATTAAACCAGTATTTGACTCATTACTAAAAGCAGGCATTATCAGAGATACCTAGAGCTCCACTGGTACCAGACCCACACACCCTGCTGAATGACGTCAAGCCCAGCTCAAAGTGGTTCACTGGTCATTGATGTGGCAAATGCATTTTTCTCTACTGAAGTTGACAAACAATGATAATTCTGGTTTGCATTTGAGTTTTCAGGCAAAAGATGGACTTGGACGTGGATTCCACAGGGTTATTGTGAGTCTCCTACCATCTTTTCCCAAGTAATGTCTGCTAACTTAGCTAAGTTTTCACCCCCTGCCAGAAGTCAAATACTTTTGTATGTAAATTAAATTTGGATATGCTCTGAAACACAAGAACAATGCAAAACAAACACCATAGCTCTGCTTAAGTTTCTAGCAGAACAGTAACACAGAGTGAGTAAGAGCAAACTAGTCGTAAAAAAAAAAAAGTTAGATACCTAGGTCACGACCTTTCACAGCAAGGGAGAGCTCTAGACTCAGACAGGAAAGAAGCTATACTTAAAGCACCAAAACTACAAACTAAAAGACAGATGATGTTTTTCTTAGGTATGACAAACTACTGCAGAGCATGGATACCAAACTATTCAGAGCTGTTTTGTCCATTATTGAAATTGATTTATGACACACCTATGGCAACTTAAAATGACTGAAATTGCAGAAAAAGCCTTTGATGGTCTTAAAAAGACCCTGACCAGCACCTCTGTTTTACGACTGCCTAACTATGGAAACTGTTTTATGCAAACTGTTGATTGTAAAAACGGTCACATGACTTCAGTGCTGACAAAACAGGCCTATTGTTTATTATTCCACCCAATTGGACCCAATAGCAAGACCAATGCCTGTATGTATTCAAGCTGTTATTGCAGCCTCCATGACAGTCCAAGCTTCAGCAAACATCTTGTTTCATCCTCTGACACTAAAGGTTCCACATGCAGTCTCTGTCCTGTTGTTGCAAAACAAGATTAGCATACATGTCACCAGCTAAACATCTGTCCTGCATGACTACATTGCTTTCACAGCCACATCTCACTATTGAACGATGTACAATTTTTAATCCTGCTACATTAATGCCTATAGCTGAGGATGGTGAGCCACGATTGTATTGCTGAAACTGAGAATAGAGTGTTGCCCAGGGTTGACCAAACTGACACACCTTATAAAGATACGGAAATGACAATGTTTGTAGATGGATCTTGTAAAAAACCAGAAATCAGATTGATCTAATTCTACAGGATATACTGTTGTAATCCTTAAAGATGTTTTAAAGCTGAATCACTACCATCTCATTTATCATTGCAGGCTGAGGGACTTATTACCTTAACAGAAGCTTCTATATTAGGAAAAGGAGAAGTAGTTAATATCTACACTGATAACAATTATGGATTTTCAACTGTACATGTGTTTGCTCAGCAGTGGAAGAACAGAGGAATGATCACATCATCTGGTAAGACCATCACACACAAAGACTTTTCCAGCTGTTAGATGCTGTGCAGCTGCCTAAAGAGGTTGCTAATTGTCAGTGTGACATAAATGTGAGGACTAGATATGATTTCTTTTGGTAATTGTAAAGCTGACGAAGTTGCTAAATCAGTAGCACAGAAACCACTGCCTTTACAAGCTACAGTTATAATTGAACATCCTGATGAGCAGATACTTAAAAGACATGCAAGATGGTGCACCTCAAAATGAAAAAGACTTATGGATAAGAAAAGACTAAAATAGATGACAACAATATTTGGAGATGTAAGGATAACAAAGTAGTGTTACCTAGAAGTTTATTTAGATATGCAGCTGTTCTGAGACATGCTAATGTGCATACGTCAGCAGGAGGGATGGTAAGACTAGTAAACAAAGTGTTTACAACATACGGCTTTACAAACTACTCTAAAAAATTTTGTCAACAATGTGAAATATGTGCAAAAAAATAATCCACAGGGACAGATCGTGACAAGAAATAGTGGAAAGTTTCCACTACCTGAATATCCTTTTCAACATATCTGCATGGATTTTATTGAACTAAATAACTGCGAGGGAAAGAAATACTGTTTAGTGATCATTGATGCATTAACCAAATGGACTGAAGTGTTTCCAGCAAAGCATCCTGATGCACTAACAGCTGCTAAAACACTGACAACTACTATTATTCCCAGATTTGGAATTCCAGAGAAAATCTATTGTAATAATGACACATATTTTGTAAACCAGGTAATTAAACATCTTACTGCAATGTTACCATCTTCCTGAGTTAAAACCATTCATTAAGGAGGGTGCTCACATGACTAAGACCATTGCTGATTACATGGCAAAAATGTTGAATAATAAAAATGTTGTATCTGTGACTAATGCACAACAGGAGGGTCCTGAGCCTGAACCTGACTCCAGAGTGAAACCAGGAGACTGGGTCTTTGTAAAAATCATCAAGAGGAAGTATTGGTTTTCTCTGTGCTGGGAAGGACCTTACCAAATACTGCAGTCTATACTCATGGTTGTGAGAATTGTTGAAAGACCTTCCTGGATTCATTTAACACACTGTAAAGAGGTAAAAGTACTGTCTGAGTAATTATGTCAAACCAGCATGGACTCACTCTAAACTCCAACTAACCTGTGGTGAAGTCTGGCTACAAACGGGGGTGGAACCAATAGGGACCACTCGTCTCAAACCAGTGAAGAAACCAACCACACCCAGGGGAATTAGGTGAGTGAGGAGTAGAATGACCTGGGGAGAAGACTGCTCAGAAGTACATTTTGCCATGGAGGGTCCAATATATCGACCCTGGCACCCCTTTGGACTATTTTGTGGGGTGACACTGACAATAAGCATATTGACTGTCATATCGCTGACCACAGTTATGTTGATTGTGTTTCTCTTTGAGAAGGGTTTGCAACAGCCGGAGAACGCTACTGACTCCACTGATATAAGACCTGGTATCTTTTCCTCCCTTGAGAAGGAATTGAATCTCATGAACAACACCAAACCAAACCTAGGACAAAAAGAGCTAATGACGTGCCCATCTTTATCTTTTGGGCCGATGAGACTCAGACTGTACAGTTTGATTTTTGTGATGTGGTCAACTGTGACACTGTGCAACAAGAACAGCTAACAGGGGCGACTAAGTATATCTGTGCCACTTTCGTGGGAGCTACCTGGTGTCCAACATGGACTTATGTAGGGTGGAACACAGGAATAAAACAGTGGGGATATAAACCATATCGGCCACAGAGAAAGTGGAATAAGGGAAAGAACCTTTTACAACGACTTTCAATAGTCAAGGGCACGACCCCTCCCCATTGCACAAAAGGCCACTGTAACCCATTACTTTTGACCCTCAAGGACCCTACTACCATTGATTCTGACCTTTATGTGTTAGGAGCCAATATTCCTGGAACTGATCCCCTGGGACAATTCCAGATCAAGGTCTTCTATCGCTCACATCATGAGACAGCTGGTGCCAACCAGCCTTCTAAGGCACCAAGTACAGACAAACCGGAAGAGGTGCTGTCACAGTCCCCCATTTTGAAAGTATTAAACCTCACCACCCTCAAAGAAACCTTTGATATAGAAACGGGCTACACTGATAAAAATGAATGGTTGAATTGGATCACTTACACATCCCAGCAACTGCGAGTTTCTGATTTTTATTTTATTATTATTATTGTCTGTGCGGCGGCCCGACCACAACTAGGGACTATGCCCTTTAGACTTAATCCACATAATGATCCAACAGGCCTGAACTGTACACTGCAACTGTTTACTTCCACCTCCCCTCCAGCCAGTAAACAATGTCAGTCTTTGCATTATTTGATGCCACCTGCTCCTGTTGTTACTCCACCTTTCTTTACACCTTATTGTGCTAATTATACCTGTTTTTGAGAAATTCCACTTCAGGGAGGAAGGTCGGTGATCTCCACTGGTGCAACTCCACCACCAATGTGACCACCCCCGGGGCAGGCTATGACCCTTCCTGGTTCACGGACCATGTTACTGCACGTGCTGACCTGTGGTGGTATTGTGGGGGAAACCAATTGAGACCAGTGCTCCCACCTGATTGGCAGGGAACCTGTGCTCTTATACAATTGGTGATGCCATTTTATGTGTTGCCACTGTCTGGTTCTTCCCTAGACAGCCCACACCGTGTGAACAGAGACGCTGCAGCAGCCGGCAGTTTTGATAACAGAGTATATATTGATGCCATCAGAGCCCAGAGGAGTTCCTGACGAGTATAAAGCTAGAAACCAAGTTGCAGCAGGGTTTGAATCTTTTCTGTTTTGGTGGTTAACCATTTATAAAAATGTTAATTGGATAAATTATTTGTATTATAACCAGCAGAGATTTATTAACTACACTAGAGATGCTGTCAGAGGTTTAGCAGAGCAGTTAGGTAAAACTAGTCTTATGACCTGGCAGAACCGGATGGCATTGGACATGTTACTGGCTAAGGAGGGAGGTGTTTGTAAAATGTTTGGATCTGCCTGTTGTACCTTTATTCCTAACAACACTTCCCCAGATGGATCTGTCACTCGAGCTTTACAAGGACTCCAAGCCTTATCTGAGAAGCTCGCTGAGAATGCTGGTATTGACAACAACTTCACTTCTTGGCTGGAGGGAATGTTTGTCCATTTCACAGGATGACCAGGACCCTGAAACTCCTCCAGAGCCAATGAAAGAAGACCTGACTGTCTTTTACCGACTATGATAAATTTGTCCTAACTTCTGAACTGTAAGGCATGAATGACTCCAACATTGAAAATTCCTACAGAAAGTGATGTTGTGATGACTGTTTGCCCATAAAGACAGAAAGTTATGACATTTATTTCTCACTTCTACAAGTTATATTTTAGCGTGCTAATTATTTTATGTTTGTGATTGTGATCTTGTTGTTTAATCATAGTTATGATTTATGATTTTACTGTTTTTCCTATAATAGTAATTCTGATCTTTCTGTGTGCTTTACCAGAATAATAATCATTAATGATCTGCTAAACATTTTCACATAGTAGTTATGCTAAGCATAAACAGGAGGGATGTGTTAGAGAAATTAAAATGTTACCCTCAAGTTTATTAATCTGTTTTACTTTAATGTAAGTCAAAAACACTTTTGAGTAGGGCCTGTTACCTCTTGTCTCTTCCTAAGGTCAGTCTGTTCTGACCTTCACTTTCTGATAAGACACTTAGTATCGAAACCCAGATGTTTTGCAGTTTCATGGGAAACTGCCTCCTCTTTCTTCTTCTATCACATGACTGTTTGTATCATAGTATTAAAATGATGTGCTGCCCAGCTAAGGACCAGTGATCCTCATGCTGTACCAAGGTGCTGTGTGACTGTTACTCCTTGCAAGTAAAACTTCTATATAATCTTACTGAGGTTCGTCCTCTGAGTCTATTTGTTAAAGAATTTACCTAACACTTTATGATCTTCATGATTCATAAACTAGACATGATGAACCTTCATGTTCAATACATGTATATATTTCAATTCACTACACCGCTGAAACGTGATGCCTGGAAAATGCAAGTTTCCAGATATTTGGCTCAGCAAAGAAGATTAGAAAGAAAGTCTGGCCAGAGATCCAAAGGACCATCACTTGTCCAGGTCCAGAGCCTGTTGTAAACCTGTCAAAGTGGAGGGAGAAGCAGCTGGATCTACACACGAGACGGCACTTGGGGAATCGGAAGCAGGTCGGTCCATAGAAATGTTGATTGAATGTTGGCTGCCAGCTGTTTTTAGCTCTTATTGAAATGTGAGTCCTGAAGGCTGTTGAGTTGATGTGGAGACATTTGCACCAGAGGGGAGTCCAAGATGGCGTCCTGCTAACTGGACTTTGGCTGAGCTCAGCTGACAAACTTTTATCCCGGCATATATTTCATTCTTTCAAGTTATATTCACGGAAAATGATCCACATCTACCTCTGAGACTCAAACAGGAAGTCGACCGCTGATAGAAGGAGAGATATGTCGCGCATTTCGCAGCACTCGGACAAGATGGACGTCCACACCCAGCAAACGTGCCCTTTTGGGGCCCCTGTGTGGCCACTGTGGGCAAAATGAATGGGCCCAGTTAGGGCAACCTGGCCCCATTACCGGAGTGAAATGTGGGGCACATGCAGGCCCCACACTATCGGGCCCAGGTGGGGCCCTAATGGGCAGCCCACACCCAGCCTGTAGTGTGGGCTGCCCACAGTAAGCAGAGTGGGAACCCAGTGGGCCCCACAGTCAACCCACACCCATTAACCTGCAGTGGCCCCACCTGAGCCCCACATTTCACATGTGGCTGCACCATGTGCAGATTTTTTGCCCTGCATGTTTTCTGAGACCATCCTCTCATGCTCAGAGTATATCCACAGTATGCACGGACCTTACTGGTCTATGTGCAGTTGGGAAACTGTGAGCATGTCCACTCTAGCCCAGACACTTGAAAATAATAATATAATAATAGGAAATAAATGTGATGATGTGTTTCACTAGAAGTTGATCTACAGAAGATTAGGAACAGTGACAACATTAAATGAACTGCTGAAGTCTACATTTTAAAAACACAGCTCTATAAAATGTTGACATGTATGGAAAGGAAAACTAAAATAAGGAATGGATCATAGAATGCACATACTGTGTGCTGCATGCCCACAGTTACTATACAGTACTGTTGGTACAGGACAGACTGACCTAAACTGGATCCACAACATTAAAATCACTGTGTATGCAGAATTACTGCAGTTGTTGAAAGTAGTACCAGACTAGAAAGAGTAATGTGTTTTGAATAGTTACATTTAATCAATGAAAAGTGAATATCTGAAGGAAATCAATTCTTTTCTAAAGAACAATAAAGAACACAATCAATAACAAATCTAAACATCAAATCTATCAGTCTATTTTTTTCTCTCCTCTTCTTCCACCATCTCTGTCCCTGGCATTGCGGAGCCACACCTTGATTGCAGTCTCCACTTCTCCACTGTGGCACGGCTGCTTTTTGTAACAGCATCTAAGCAAGAAATAAGATGATGGAGATAAAAAAACCAAAGGTTGTACAAAATATAGTCGTCACAGGGGCACAAGGGTTATGGGATGAAAGAGAAGATGACATCCAACTAAATTATAATGTTCCTACTGTTGATTGCAACTGCTGTCATTCTCTTATTTAGCTCCAACTCAATGTGCAATATCATGGTCTTGAATTTGTCTCCACTTGGAAAACTGCGTAGTTCCACTCTATACATTTGAATCTATACGTCCATAAACATCATATAAACATAGCAGCTAGTTCTGCCATATAATATGTTCCACATGTCCAGGCAATATGTAGTTGGCTGTACATGTGGCTGTGGAAGATTCAGCCCTGATTAGTTTATTAACAGGAGTGCATTGCAGGATGGTCATTGGTGTTTGCTGTGGCCATGAATGAGGTGAGTAGGATCACTACATCTTCCTGTTACCACCTGAAAAACATTGCTAGAATAAAAGGTTTTCTGTCTAAACAAGATGCAGAAAAACTTGTTCATGCATTTATCTTCAGTAGCTCAGATTATTGGAATGGCTGTTTACAGGTCTTAGCAAAAAGTCAATCAGGCAGCTGCAGCTAGTCCAGAATGCTGCTGCCAGAGTCCTTCCAAACACCAGGAAACTGGACCATATCACACCAGTTCTCAGACCACTACACTGGCTTCCCGTTAGTCAAAGGATAGATTTTAAAATCTTATTGCTAGTTTATAAAGCACTAAATGGTTGTGGACCAAAATATATCCAAGATGTATTAGTTCCCTATGAGGTTTCCAGACCCCTCAGGTCATCTGGGACAGGTCTACTGTGTGTTCCCAGAACCAGAACCAAACAAAGTGAAGCAGCATTCAGTCACTATGCTCCTCACCTGTGGAACAAACTTCCTGAACACCTGAGGTCTGCTCCAACTGTCAGCTCATTCAAACCAGGACTGAAAACCCTGTTGTTTCCTGCTGCCTTCAAATAATTGTTCCTCCTTGTTTCCTTAATGTGCTTTGACATCTTATTTGAATTGACTTTATTTGATCTAAATGTATTTGATGTTAAATGTCTTTGTTTTCAGATGCTCTTTTCCAGACTTTTAATGGAACTATCTGCCTTGTAAAGCACTTTGAGTTGCGTAGTGTATGAATGGTGCTATACTAATACATTTGCCTTGCCCAGGAAGCAAAGACAGAAATGTAGGTGGCTTTGATCATGATCATCATACTAAACATAAAAATGTGAACACTGCAGACTTCATTTCCATTGAAAAGGGAATTGTAGTTAGTCTGATTCTCATGTTCACTTCACCTGGTTCCTAAACCTTTTGTAAGGGATTATCAGGCACCATCCAGGGACCAAAGTCCCATCGGGGACGACGTCAGCACGACACAGTTAATTGTAGTTTAGCTGAGCTACTGGCTGAGCCACATTATCACAAGTTCAGTGCATGAATGACAAGTGAGGAACTACCTGCTCTTTGTGTCCTGACTATGCAGCTTTACCAACTGGGCTACCTGTTGGGAAATGACGTTCGCTTCAATGTGCTTATTTTCTTCTACAGCTCAGTATTGATATGAATGAAATAATTGATATGAGCTGATATGAATGAAGTATCTGTCTATCTATCTATCTATGGCCTTAAGGCATTTATACCTATTACAATTGGAATGTGTATATTGTAATACGTATAAAATGTGCTGATTCTTCTATTGTGATCAGATGAATTAGAGAAAATGTGACAAAGGTGCTGGTTGGCTAAAGTTTTCAAGATATTCCATGATAAAGACTTATAATTATTATTATATACACAGGCCAGTATATTCAGCTACAACGGAGGGGGGTGTCTGATGATCATGATGCCTCCTAACTTCTCAACAAATTAGGGCAGAACCATGAAAATGGTCCCACATGACAGTTTATAAATGTATTTTCACTTTGGTTCTAAAGATTATTCCCTAACTGTAATCTGTGATTATCACATGTCCAGGTTCTGGTGGTGATTTTGGTAAATAACTGGTCCGGGTGTGGGTGTGGTTATCCACTTTGTTTTAAGGCTGGAGTTCTCAGACAGCGAGGACACAGCAACAGTTGTTATGTGGAAGCTTGTAAATGTGTGATGGACAGTACAAGATAATACACAGTTACTATTGGACATGCTGTACTTTGTCATCACTGGTTATTACTGTCAGTTTGTCTGGTTACTAGAGGTTGATGACATAGGAGAGGATATGCTGAAGAATTCTGTGCACACAGACAGTGAAGACATTCAGCTTTAATCCAAGGGGCTTGACAAAAGTGCAAATGATGGGACAAAGTAACACATGGATGAAAATCCTTTGCAGAACATGACTGCTTGAAGTCTGAAACCCATGGACATGACTAAATGCAGTTTCCTCCTATGAGATGCTCTGCCAGGCCTTTAGTGCAGCTGCCTTCATCCACTGCTTGTTTGTGGGTTAGTGTTATTTACTAAGGTGACTATAATAACCCACACCAAGAGTGACCAGACTGAGCATCTCCTCTACAGTGCATGACCCTGTGGATAGTTAGATCTGGTTAACTAGCTAGGCCAGTCTGTATTTGTGAAAACAACTATCTTGATTTTAGTTTCTATTATAATCAGAAGCACAGAACTCGTATATTTGAATGGAATAAAAATATGGAATTAGGCCTTTAAAATGAAATCCAATCTTTTGTCATATCCCTGTCAGACCTTCTTGCACATGATCATCACATACTGTACCTATGACTGCCCTGCAGACCAGCATGTCACCAAAGGCCAACTTCTGGCCAGAGCCCCTCCAGCACAACTGTTGGGCCAATGGTGTGGTTACCATTCGGACCGTGACCCGCCTTGTGGTCCATGTTGGGTTGGAACCTCCGGTCGCTGACAGATACTTTACCTAAATTGTGGTTCTAAAAATAAGTCCATGATTCATAAAGTATGTTTTTTGAAAAAGTCCAATGTACCACATCCTTGTAGCAGCCTGCTCTTTAAGCCTTGCACCACCTGGATGTGGCCCAGGCTGCTCAAAGGTAGATGTTTGCCTTCTGGTGAGATGGCAGCTGTAGAGTTCCGGTCGGTGAGGGTCATAAGCAGCTGCTTAATTACAGACACTTGTTCTTTGAGATGTTCCAGCTGAGAGATGATATGTCTTTCTGTTGCTGTCAGTGCAGAGCATTACAATACATCTTACAGTCTTATTTCACATGACATATCTTTATTTTATTGACATTACTTTGTAGAAACCTGTTTCCACTTTAACATTAAAGAGATTTCTTTGGTCAAACAAACCAAATTATATTGACAATGGCTGATTTATAAAATATCAAAGGGTAAAATATCGGTGGGATCGGTGGAGAGGGTCTATGCGGAGTTCTAATGTCCTCCTCGTCAGTAGACTGCTGGTATTCTTGATACCGAGAGTTAGGTCTGGTAGGTATAAAATCACAGTAATGAATTATTTTGAATATATTTGTATGTGTGCATGGAATTGCTAGAGTAGCCTGAAGAATCTGGAAAAACAGGCTTTTTAAGTAAAGTATTCCATATATATATATATATATATATGTATATATGTACTGTGATATTTATGTATTTAACAGGTTTATTTAACATTTATATAAACACTATTTACATCACTGATGATATGAGGTGAGGGAGACTTTGTTAATCCCTGAAGGGAAATTCAGGAATCACTACAATGCTCACTACGCTAACATAGTTATTGCACTCATTGGAAGAAAAGATTTTAGGACCTAGTGTTTAAAGATGTGTTTTCATCATATTTGTGCTTTTGTGTGTCGGAGCTTATTCAAATAATAATCAGTGTGAAGAAACCAAACTCACCGTCTTAGTGGATGAAACCGTCCCATCATGCTCTCACTGTCTGAGCTCAGATGAGCGGTTGTCTCTGCCTTCTTTGCCTTTTTTCTGTCTTTCTCATAATCCACTGTAAATGAAGAAAGACACATGTCCACTCTCTGTTTTCATTAAAGCTTTTTGACACCATTTCTTTCTGCCACATGTGGGATTTGGAAAATGTCTTTGTTTCTGCTCCGACAGCAGCAAGAAAAAAATCAGAATAAAACACTGGATTGTTGTGAAAACACAATTCAAGCATTTACTGTAAAGGCTGGAAAAAGTCTGTGAGCCCTTCAGCCCTGACTATGACATTAACAAAAGAGTCAAGAAACGAGTCAGTAAAACTCCACTAGGAACCAGATTGGAGGTGAGAGTTGGTCAGACGTTGCCTCTTGGCCTGGGCAGTCATCATTAAGGATAAGATGAGTTTTCATTATCACAGGTATCTGACAGAAAAAGGTCAGATTGCTGTCCAGATGATGGTCAGTAGTTAGCGATGCAGCAGAATAAGGACATTAAACATCAGAGTGAATGTGGGACTCAATTCCTTCAGACAATGAAAACCCGGGTGTTGAAGTGGGCCAGTCAGAACCAGAAACTGAGCTTATAGCTGCCTAATGATGCCCTTCATTACTTTTATTGTCAGTTTAATGCAGAGAACCAGGTGATTCCAAAGGGTCCACGTCAACTGGTCCTAAAGGTGGGCTCTAGTTATTTTATAGCATTGCCATTGACAATAGGAGATTGTGATTTTCCATATGGTTGGAAAGTGTGGATTCAATCTGAGTAACTTAATAAGTCTTGACACCTGTTATAACAGGGCACCTGTTTACCATATATAGGTATTAGACTGTAGACAAACACAGTATTAACTGCAATGGACATGGCAGAAGGACTAATCATGGTGCTAGGGGGAAGAACTCCAATTATATGCCAGCTTCATACATGTTTGTGTGCCAGAGCTGGCTCCACTTATGGGTTTTGGAAATGGGACATGCCATTTTAAACTGATGACAGAATTTCCATGGACAAGATCTGTAGCCTTGGCAGCCAAAAATTCAGCAGTGTGATGTAGTTTGAAGATCGGTGGATTTCATGGATTGGCCTTGCCCGCTAGAGGGCGGGACCTAGTGAAACCAGAAGACGCAGAGCCACACCGAGCGTCTGACGACGATGACGGTCTGGAGATGACACGTCACTGATGTTTTAAATTCTGGCGTATGTGAATTCATAGATCGGTTCCATCAGATGGACGGACATCAAAACGTTTGCAGCTTGAACTGGCCTTTATGCTACAACCAGCTGACACAGGTAAGCTGGATCCCCTCCCTAAATAAATGTGATGTCTGCTTTAGGTGTCTGACATATTCACATTTACATCAACTCAAACATCCTGGTGTCAAAGGGAAACAGTTGATGCAAAGTGGTCAGCAGTGATACAGAAGATGGATTATTTTGAGGGCCTTTTCCTAAATGTCCCAGGATAAAGGCTGTACACTGTAGGCAGTGTTTGTCAGGCTGTGCTACAGTGATGGAGGATTTTCTTGCTGCAAGAAAACTGGAGAACATGTGAAAATGGATAAACGACATAAACAGGAGTGTATGAACTTACAAGAGACTGTTCTGACTTGAGTGCACTTCAGAGCTCACAGCAATACTTTCTACATTACTGACATGTTTGGTAAAGTGAGCGCACTTTGTGCTTTTCCCAGTCAGATCCAGGCTCCTCATGTTTCAGCTGAGCTGCCTTATTTGATGATAAAGTGTATATGGAGGCCAATAGCAGCAACTGTCTCCTGCCATCCACAGACTGCTGACAACTTCAACCTCTGCCAGTCCCAAGAAATCCACCACATGGAAGGAAGGTGAGTCCATCTTAGACTTTAGATGAAGACAAGACTCTGTTCATTACGGTGATGATCTAATATTAATAATGATGATTTAAATATTGATAACTTATACTGTATATCAGCTGTGTACATTGTACTCACGTTTGTTTCTTCTGTGCCTTTGTATAATTGAATCTAGTGGTTTATATGTCGACATCAACATTGTACATTGTGATTTTGATTTTGTCCAGACAGAGGAAGTCAAATCAGTTCACTACAGCCTTAAAGACTTAAAGCATTCATTTTGAGTAAAGCCGTTCCTCACTACTTCAACAGGAAACTGCACTGACCCTAAACCGTCTTCTTTGAGGTGAGCTGTGCTCGAGGCGATTTGAAACACAGCACAGCACCATCAGCCTGAGACTAGGCCAGTGTCACTGAACAGTGTCCCCCTAACAGAGACTCTAAGATCCACCCAGGATTACCTCAAAACAAAGGAGCAAAAATAATAAAGTAGTGAGCCGATGGAAGAGCCGATAAAAACCAGTTCAGCTGGTTCAGTCGGTGTCTACCTGACGAGGGTTCACTCCTCACTCAACAGAAATAAACAAACCGCTGTAAACTGCTACACAAGAACAAAAGAAGGAAAATGACTCCTTGAAAATGCAACTGCAGAGAAGCCAAACCTTCCTGACTGTAAGGAAATAACCAGCTTTGAGTATTACAGTCCTACAGGGGCAACTGACACAATGATTCAAGGCTTTTAATACAAATGCAGCAACGGGGGGGGCTGCCCATCCAAGTCCATAAGGGACCAGAACATGTTTTGCCTCAACATCACAAAACCTGTCCACACTGACATCTGCTTCAAGCTCACAAGCAGTGTGAATACCAATGTCTTGGGAATGAATTGGTTCCACATAAAGTGGAGCCAGATCTAAAAACCACCACAACAGAATGAAAGTTCCTCCTGTGGTGGAGTCGTACAAGATGTTCTCAACCAAGCCAAGTTTGCCTCCAATCATCACACAGTTGTCGCCTGTTTTACATTTTATTACGGCACCTTCAAGTGAAGCCTTCTTGTATTGTGTGGCTGAAGCTAAGTCTGGCCCTGTTGGTCCATTCGAGTGCTTGCCACCAAGTTTCTGTTCACCTGAACATGTTGTCTTCTGCTTGGATTTGGACTGCCTTTCCACAGCACTTGTTATTTGTTGAAGAATGTATTGTGGTTTTCTGATTTTTCTCTTTAGGTCCCCAAGGAAACTTTCAAAAGGAAAAGCAGACGCATGATCTAATGGACCAAAGCTCCTCACATCATTTGCCAGGTGACACAGACAGTGAATGTTGTCCACCATCTCCTCTGCCCCATACAAGGCCCTGAACTGTTCAAGAAAGTACCTTACCAGATTATCTGCATAATCGCAGTAATGGGCATAGAGGGAAGGGGAAAGCATCAAATAGATGCTAATGGAGAGTGTAAGAAAGTTCATATAAAGTTCATATAGTTCTGCATCTACCGGGAAACTTTGTCCGGGGCTAAAACTCCTGGTCCAGATAGTCCAGCTAGACCTCCATCCAAAAAGGCCCAGACAGATGATGATGTCTCTTCTGTTCTCTCAACGCTCTCAACTCATTAACCCCCTCTGACACCACAGAGAAAATGCTGAGTGAACATGCTCTAAAATAGAAGGACAGGAAAAAACTGTGGACTTTGTGTGGACCAAAATACATGAAGTTAAAGGCAGAGTCGATCATTTTGAGACAAGATTGGACACTTTGAGCTTTGAGTTCTTCTAGTTCTTCTTAGTGAAACAATGAATGAAAAACACATAATGACATCAAACTAAAAACAAACTCAGTTTCAAAGATCCAATGAATATTTTGGCAGGATGGACATTTGAATTCAGTTTATTTCCAAACAACAAACTATAATGACTCTAATTATTACTTCTAAATGAACTATAGAAGAAATCTCATATATAGAGAAATGCTGTGCAGTCCAAAGTCCAAGCTTTGTCTCTGTAATGTAGTTCTGTAGAAAGTAGCAGTGAATGGGACAAACCAAATAACCAAGTGTTGTTGTTTGTTTCAGCCACTAGATGGAGACACAACATTGTCATTTGATGTCACTTTCTTCTCTCTGGCCTTAGTTTCTGTGTTTTTGGCTCCTTTTCATTTATTTCTTGTTGTCTTGCATCTTTTGAAGCCAACAGGAAGTGACAGTGGAAGCCATGCTAAGGTGAGCAGGTAGCACTGCCTTTGTTCATTTCATCTATATTGTATATTCATTCAATTCCCTGGTTTATTTGTGCAGGAGACGACCCATAAGGGGGATGCTAGAACTGTCTAAAGGTCATAGGTGGATTAACCAGGGGCCCAGAGCTCAGGGGGTTAGGGTTAGATTTTAATATTCATATATGTGTGTTGTCCGTCCAGCCAACTGGTTAATGAGATTCAGAGTCTCTTGTCCTCTTTTGACCTGACACAATCAGTACATGGCCCCACACATCAGCACAGACACACACTGGACCTTATAACCTCATGTGGTCTTTCCAGTCTCCATTTTAGAAATAACTGACACTTGCCTCTCAGACCACTTCCCTATTATATTTGAACTTACGGCTCCTCTTCCTGCTGATAAATCCACTGCTCCAGCCTGTCACCATCACCTCTACCACAGCTGGAGATTTTCATGAACACTAGTCTTCACAGTCAGGACGAAGCTACTTCTCCTCTATGTCCCAGGGACTTTATCACCTCCTGCCACTCCACCTGCTCAGGGATCTTGGACTCCATCGCACCTTCAAGTACAGATCTTCTAAGATTAACCCTGACCCCTTAATGACAGACAGGCCGAGCACAGGTGGAAGGACAAGTTCCATATATCACTGGGTGTAGTGCAGGACAGTCTTTCTGACTATCAGGATGCTTTGGAGAGGACAAATGTAAATATTTGTCAAATGTCCACCAGCTCCAGTCGTCCAGGCTGTTGTGACGACCACAAAAGTGTTGTATTTGTGTATTGTGTATTTGTGTAAGAATATTCACAATTACTGTTTTTTATTTGAACACAAGTTATTGTATTTTATTTTGGAAGCAAAGTATCCCAGGGGTTTGCATTTCAATGTGATTTTCCTTCAAAGTGAATTGTGTAGCGTTTGCTCCATGCCAACAGGGGGCAGGGTCGGGTGACGGGTTAGCTGCGTGAATTGTGAATTATTCTCATCACTGCAGAGAGCTCGAACCTGACACGCTGTCTCCTCGTTTCTCTCCTGTGTTACAGGTGGGTAACTGTACAAAAACACCTCGGGACTAGGATTTAGCAATACTGAATGGAAGTTTCTAAGTATCTTTAAACATAGCTGGTGAATATTACTATTGTCTTTATATTTCATTTTGACAGATAGAGTAAAATACAGGCACGAAGAGTAAGTGAACATGCATTTGGTGATTAGAGATTTATTTGATTATGGATTTTGTATGGACATGTACACTGCAATTCATTGAAATGTTAAAAGGACATTGAATATGTAATACATGAAACATAAAATGACTCTTAACAATAGAGATGCATCCGCTGGAGAACAGTCTTAAATAAATCACTGCAGAGAGCTCGAACCTGACACGCTGTCTCCTCGTTTCTCTCCTGTGTTACAGGAGTCAATCTGTTCACCACGGTGCCGTTGCCACGGTACCCGCTACACTGTTATTTAACACACGTCAGTCAACGTGGGTCAGAGTCAACGTGCCATAACTGTCTTCACTATTTTGTGAACATGGTGGCCTCTGTTTGGCAGGATATTAATATCACTACTTGATATAGTACAGTCTTCTCCTCTGTGTTTAATATGTTGGTGTCCTCATCTCTCCTCTGAGGTGATCCAGCACTTGTCCCAACCAACTGGCCTCTGGACGTTATTCCATCCAGGCTGCTTAGCAGGTTTTTACCACAGTGGGTCCATGTCTCCTCTTGTTCATTAGCACCTGTCTCAGCTCAGGGTCTGTCCCAGATGTAATCAGGATGTATCCAAGCTGTGGTCCGGCCTCTTCTCAACAAATCCAGTCCTGACCCTGCACTTCTGTCAAATTTTAGACCAGTATCCCATTTACTGTTCCTGTCCAAGGTTTTGGAAAAAGTGGTTTTAATCCAGCTACATTCTTTATTGTAAAATAATTATATCACAACATCTGCTAGAGGTTCCTTGTTCGAGGCCCAAACAGTGGACTGATCGTTCCTTTGCAGACTCTGAAACACTATAACCATCTGACCTGCCCCTGTTTAAAGCTAAAGTTCAGACTTATTCAGACTGGCTTTGGGTTCATAGCATCACCCTGTGGTTTTGGTGTGTTTTATATTCTTTTTTACTGTAGATACCCTGTATTATTATTATTTATTAATTATTTTACTTTGTTGTTTTTAATGTTGTGAAGCACTTTGGTCAACCTGGGTTGTTGGAAGGTGCTATACAAAGAAATGATGGCCTCTGTCAGGGCCTGACAACAGCACAGGAGCAGGTTCCAACACAGGATGTGGATTCATTTCCTGTTATGGTCTGGGTGTTTCCACAGGCACAATCAAGGAGAAAATACTCGGGGTCAGTGTTGCCAACTCCTCAGTAAGGAAAGCAGCTAGCATTTGAGAGCTTTGGGACGGGGAGGGGCTCACAAAAGCACCCGCTGCTTGTGTCGTGTACAGTGTAGGATAACGACACGTGCTTTCACGTCGAAGTCTCCAAAAGTTCCGAAAAGTCGCTAACAAAATCAGAAAAAGTATCTACATTTGTCGCTATTCGCTTTTGACAAAAAAGTCGCCAAGTTGGCAACAGTGCACGGGGTCTACAGGGACTTTGGATAGTTCTGATGGAAACATCGCGATAACAGGGAGGAAACACCCTGTTATCGCGATGTTTTCCATCATGTTTCATTGGAAACTGGGATTTTCCAGTAAATCACGTGGGACGATGCAGCCTTCACAGTAAAGAACGCAGGGTAAGTCCGACTCTTATTTTCTTTATGGTTTCACTGTCCGAGGCTCCAGTTCAGGGTCCAGGTGGACTGTAGGAGCTGGACTATGCGCTGGTCTGGTCCGTGGTCTGAGGGGCAGCAGTTTTTATATATTGAGGATTTTTGCTCAGTAGTTTCTGTGAAAGGTGAAAGTCCGAGTCGTGTTGAAGAGCTGTCGTCCTGTTTCCTGTGAGTTTCTGGAGACGACAGCTCTGGGACCTTTCTGGGAAAAGGGCGTCAGAAACAAAAAGTAGATCCAGCCTGGACTTTAGTTTGACTGACGGAAACTTGGCTCATATTGACCTGATCAGGAATCAATAAGCGAATCGATAAAGAATCGGGCCAATAGGCAGAATCAATACTGGTCCTGGTCTCAGTTCCCATCCCTACTTATACACAACATTTAGGTATTTGTCTTGTAGTATTAGGTGGAGTACTTTAGAGTAAATAGTCACATTGTGTGTGTTGCTGTGTTGGATTTAATTCATGTTGTCCACTTGTTGGTACCTGGACCCTCAGAGTACCAGCTGCTGGGACCATGTCCTGGACTTTGTTGTGTAGTGGGCTTGGGGTCCTGGTTGGACTGGTCTTTCTGCAAATACACTAAAAGGATTGGAGTGTAATGTGAGTACTAACTAACAGTATATATCACAGTTTATTTGCTGTGTACTTCAAAGTGTACTGCAAATACACTAAAAAGCAGGCTAGAAGTATATAAGTAGTACCTGTAAGTTCAGTACCCAGTAGAGCTGCAGTACTACATTAAACCCAGATCAGAGCGGGTAGTGTACTCATGTGTGTATAGTGGTACTGCTGTAACCACAGAGTCATGTGACTTCCTGTGGACACAAAGTCCTGATCCACTGAAGAATCCACATTAAAGCTGCAGCTGAGCCCAGAACAGAGGCCCAGCTTTAAAGACAGTTGTTGTGCTGCCTGCTCTGAGTCCACTGGACTCTGGCTTCATGTCCGTGCAGCTGGACTTCCTGTTTTGTGATTTTGTTACTGCGTCACTTGAATGGCCTGGTTCAGAAACTTTGAAACTTCCTGTCTGTGAGCATTTGTGGATTCAGGGCTCCATAAACAGTCAATTGATCAGTGATTGATATGAAATCAATAAAACCATGTTTGTGTTTGCAGAGGTCAGTACCACAGACAGAGACCAGAGTGTCCAGGATCCAGCTGTCTGTGTGTGAAGAGGGCCTGGTCCAGACCTGATCCTGTGACCTTCAGTCCTGAACTCAGACCCTGAGACTGTTTGTCAGTGAGTCAGCGACTGTTTCTTCCTTTTTTACAGCCACAGTTCGATTGTGATTGTGCTTGTTTGTTAAAGAGCTGCTGACAGTTGCAGATCCATCTCAGCCAGCTCAGAATAAAACCCATTGTCCAGTGTGGATTCAGGGAAATACTGGCCCCATCAGGGCCCTGGATTCAGGTCCACACATGTTCCACATACATGTGGTTCCACATACATGTGCATATGTATAGGGGCTCTAAGAACAGAGCCAGAGTCTGAGCCAAAGTCCCAGTTTCTTCTGTTTGAAGGGACATATTTCTAGTTAGTTTCAAAAAGTGAAGCAAAAAGATGCAAAACAACAACAAAGAAATGAACAATGAGCATAAAACGACACCAAATGCCTTGAGATTCAGTCAGTGGGACAGGAAACAAAGAACCACAGCTGTTGTTTCTTCTTTGGACTGAAATATGATGGAACAGTTTCATTTGCCATCAGTGGATCGACTGATGTTTCTGCTGTGATCTGTAGTTTTCCTGAGTTGAAGTCCCTCCAGCTGCAGCTCCAGATGTTCTGGCTCCATCTAGTGGCTGAAACAAACAACAACACTTGGTCAGGCTGAAACTCTGAGCTCAGACATTTTCCACCTGACAGAGCTGAGAGGAGATCTGGCCACGATTCAAATCATCAGGACTCAGTGAATTTCCAACCAAATATGTCCTGATGACACAGGAGACTTTTCAGACCAAAGTCTTTCATATGTTCTGAAGGAAACACTGATGTTCCTGTAGGATCATGTTTAAGATCAACTGAAAGCAGCTGCTGAAAATTGTTCAGGGAGCTGCTGACAGACACACAGCAGGGAGGGACATTTCAAAATAAAAGTCTGCTCCACATTCACTGACACTTATTGGACAATTACTTTAATGAGGACTGGGATAGTCCTCTGATAGTCCAGAGACATGTTCAACACTGAGACCACCAGGCCTCTGGAGGGACCATTTCTACTTGGAGTGACTCTGAGAACTTCCTGTGATGTTGTTGACTTCCTGTTTGTGTTGCAGAGCGTCCACTCACTGCCACATGTGAAGAAGAGCAAAGTGTGAAGTCAGACTCCATTTTAAAGTCCACAGAGAAGAAGAAGGAGGAAACAGGAAGTGGGAAGCAGGGTGAGTGTTAATATGACACCTGCACATATTGATCCATGTCATTGATGAATGTTGGGATTGAGTCTGGTTTAGACTTGTGTTTCCTGACGTCACAGTCACACTGTGTCTCTGGGATGGTTCCATCAAACTAATGTCCAATCAATAAGAAGCTGCTGCCGTTACAGGAGGACAGCTGACTGGGTTTGTTCCTCTGGTCTCCAGGGTCCCTGGTTTCCCTCTCAGACCACAGAAGATGAGTCTTTGTGGGGGGGAAGAGGACAACAGACCAGGGTCTCCAGGATCCAGCTGTCTGCCCATGAAGAGTGACTGGTCCAAAGATCGTCCTCCAAACTTCAGTCCTGAACCTGGACCCTCAGACTCAGGGTAAGAGACAGTTTCTAGTGTAAACTGAGCTGAAGATGAGTCCATGGTCCAAATGTCTCTGTCAGCCCATGGACATGTGGAGTGGACACAGTCCACTACTCAACATGTATGGACATTTACATCCAGCACATTAACTGTTTGTGTTTGCAGAGGGGGGTACCCCAGAAAGAGACCAAGGTCTGCAGGATCCAGCTCTATGTCCGTGAAGAGTGACAGGTCCAAAGGAAAACCTCCAAACTTCAGTCCAGAACCTGGACCCTCAGACCCAAAGTGAGAACCTGTTCCTATTGTAAACTGTGCTGAAAATGAGTCCATGGTCCAAATGTCTGTTAGTCCACGGATATGTGGAGTGGACACAGTCCACTACTCAACATGTATGGACATTTACATCCAGCACATTAACTGTTTGTGTTTGCAGAGGGGGGTACCCCAGAAAGAGACCAAGGTCTGCAGGATCCAGCTGTCTGTGCATGAAGAGTGACAGGTCCAGAGTAATGCCTCCAAACTTCAGTCCAGAACCTGGACCCCCAGACTCAGGGTAAGAGACAGTTTCTAGTGTAAACTGAGCTGAAGATGAGTCTGTGGTCTGGAAGACAAAATCCTGATCCACTAACATCAGGTGTCCTTTCCTGTGATTCATTAAACAAATCAAAACAATGCAGTGCTGTGGTGCAGGAGACCCGTTGGCTTCCCTTTGAGCTGCACTCTATGGTTGAGAGGAGATATCCAACTTTAAATATATATAGAATATATCAAATTTAGGCTGTGGGCAGAAAACGGACTTTTGTGCTGGAGGATCAGATATTTAGTCCGAAAAAACCTGTTTCCTGGAAACATTTCAGGCCGACTGACACCAATCAACATATTTGTGGTTGGAAATTCTAAGAGGCCGTGTCAGTAGTTAGTGTAGTCCCCGACAGAAACAACAGACCAAAGCTCTTCATCTGCATTTAAATGCAGTCGTCAGAAGGAATTCACAGCTTCCAGGTGGAAAACCATCTCCGTGGTAACGGTCCCTCCCCCTGCACACCTCTGTTGACTGGTTGGTTTTTTCACTGCAGTTCACAGCGAGTGAGAAAGGACGTGAACATCCAGTCTAGAGCGTCAGCTCCAGCTGCAGAGCTAACGTGGTCAGTTCTTAGTATTATTAAATGTCTCTGCGTCACTTTGACTCTACGCAGCCAAAGCAGGTCCACAACGGATGGAATATGAGACCAAGCTCAATACTGTGCAGCACAGTAGTTCACTGAGCCAACCAGTCCCAATGAACACAGCTGCTTTTTGGATGCAAACACATGTGCAGCGTTAATGTTAATGCGTAAGATTGTGGCACCAATGAGGAACAGCCCATTAAAGAAACAGAGCTGTGCTTTATGCTCTGCTCTCTGATCAGGGTTTAGGTTTGGTGTCTCTGTTTGTCGGCCGCTTTTCTGACTGATTATTAAACTCATAAAGCCTAACACGGTCTGGGCCGGAACAGACTCCACCATCTGGCCCTTCTGTCAGTGAACATAGATGGTCTCAGTAGTATTGATTCTGAATTGATCAATGATCAGTTGATGTTGAAGGAAGCCCAGTTTGAATCAGCCTGTGTTATCACAGTCCAACCTGTTTCTAGATTCCCCTCTAGAGCTTTGTTGTATCAGCATTAACACAGTGTCATTCATTGTTTATTGTGCAGGGCTAAGGATTTACTTTGTCTGTGCAGCACCTGCATCTGCTACCATGGAAATACTTTCTGTGTCTCCATGTGCCACATCAGATTCCTCCCCCTCCTCCAACGATGCAGGCAAAGTTCTGCTTTCAAGTCTAACGACACGACTGAGAGTAGATATTATTTTATTGATGAGCTGAGCTATTGTTCAATTCTAATATCTGATCTTATCTAGCATGTTGATTCTGTGGCCTATTTATTCAGTCGCTCTGTTGGACTCTGCCTGCAGACTTTAAAAAAAGCTGGAGATGCTCATGATGTCACAAAGACATTTAGACAGAAGTTTCCACCAAACTGCTTGGAAGGTAGTAAGTCCTGCAGCCACAGGACGACCTGCTGTAGGTCTCTCCAACAACATGGTCATGACATCAGGATCAGCTGCCTGGACTTTCTGAAGGCTTGTGTTTCAGTCCATTTCCCACAAGTGTGTAGCATAAAGAGACGTGCAGTCAGCTGGAAACAAAGTCCTCTTAACAGCAGGCCTGGATAAGGCTGCACTGACAACAGCACAGATTTCTTCCAGCATTAAAGAAAACCTGTCTCTTCTAATGTGAGACTGTGTTCCACAAACTGAACCTCCCTTTGCTGTTGTCCTGGACTGGATCAATGCAGCAACACTCTGCCCATCCTGGACCCAAACAGGAAGCAGTTTGTCCCTTTAATGCTTCAGTCGATTGACAACACACACACACATAATAATGAGACTAAGTCAAACTAAAGCAGTTGAGGAAAGAGAAACACATCTTTCCACATGTGGAGCAGCTCAGGCCTCTGGCTGTTCTAAATAGAGCTCAGCCTGTGTCTACAGTGGTAGTGACTGAAAACATCCTAGTTGTTCCCAGCGTTATGTTTGCAGTCCCCTGGTGCTGCTGTTGCATCAGGAATGCAGTGGTTGAAACCCTTCCAAAAAACTCCAACATGCAGTTCTCCTTCAGTTTCCTGCTGTTATTGTGCAGCTTTGAAGGGATTGATCCACTTCCAGACGTGGTGTCATTGATGCACTTTGGAAAAGGAAGTTGGTTCTTTTTCATTGAGTTAGTAAAATGATTCCATCTCCTTTGTTCAGACTGAGGAGTCTCATTGTTTGATGACTTTATTTCTGCTGTCACATGGAAATGTTTCTGTCTTATCACTTTTTCTGTTTCTCACCACATTTCTCTTCTTCTCTCTTCTTTCTTTCCCTCAATGAACATCTCACTGGATCATCTTGATGTTGAGCTGCAAACCTTTGCAAACTGACAAACTCAGTGTTGAATGTTGATCAGATTCCAAACTTCATTATCAGCCAGTTCAGCTGTGGAGGAAAACTGATTTAAAGCCAGCTGGGAGACAGCTGGGAGTTTCCAGCTTCTGTCCAGTCAAACAATAAGAAAGTTTCCTCACTCAACATGTCTCCACCTCAACTAATCCCAGTTTGCTTCATGTCCACAGGGACAGGACCAGGACTCAGGTCTCTGAGGAGCAGCGGCTGTCCAGCTGTGCTTTGTGTCAGGACGTCCTGAAGGATCCAGTCTCTACCAGCTGTGGACACTGGTTCTGCAGACGGTGCATCACCTCCTACTGGGACCAGTCTGGTTCACCAGGAGACTGTCCCTGTCCCCAGTGTGGAGAAAGACGCAGAAGCAGTAGGACCCACTGATTGTTCTACATTTGAGTTGGTCCTTCACAGTCGAGATTCTGTCTGTTTGATTGGACCCTTTTTCTTGTCTTCCAGTGGACTCTGGTCTGCAGGAGGTTTTAGATCAACATAAGACCAGTCTGAGGATGAGATGTGAACGTGTGACTGAAGGACCTGATCCAACAGGAAGTGGAACCCTCCTCAACAGGATCTACACTGAGCTCTACATCACAGAGGGACTGAGTGAAGAGGTTAATACCCAACATGAGGTCAGGCAGCTGGAGACCACTTCCAAGATGGAGACCCTCCATGACACCCCAATTAAGTGCCACGAGATCTTTAAAGCCTCCCCTGACCAGCAGAGACCCATCAGAGTGGTTCTGACCAACGGCGTCGCTGGTGTTGGAAAAACCTTCTCAGTGCAGAAGTTCAGTCTGGACTGGGCAGAGGGCTCAGAAAACCAAGACGTCAGTCTGCTGGTCCTGCTTTCGTTCAGGGAGCTGAACCTGATCAAAGATGAGCAGATCAGTCTTCTCAGGCTGCTCCATGTTTTCCATCCAACATTACAGAAGGTCACAGCAGAGCAGCTGGCTGTCTGTAAAGTTGTGTTCATCTTTGACGGCCTGGATGAAAGCAGACTTTCACTGGATTTCAACAACGGGAAGGTGGTGTCTGATGTCACACAGGAGGCCTCATCCAACGAGCTGCTGACAAACCTCATCCAGGGGAATCTGCTTCGCTCGGCTCTGGTCTGGATAACTTCCCGACCCGCGGCAGCCAATCGGATCCCTCCTACGTGTGTGGACAGGCTGACAGAAGTCCGAGGCTTCACTGACGCCCAGAAGGACGAGTACTTCAGGAGGAGGTCCAGGGATGAAGAGCTGTCCAGCAGAATCATCTCACACATCAAGGCATCCAGGAGCCTCCACGTCATGTGTCAAATCCCAGTCTTCTGCTGGATCACTGCTACTGTTCTGGAGCACATGTTGACCACAGAGCAGATAGGAGAGCTACCCAAGACCCTGACAGACCTGTACTCACACTTCCTGCTGGTTCAGACAATCAGGAAGAAGCACAAGTACAATGAGGTACATGAGATGAGTCTACGGCAGCTGACAGAGGCTGACGGGGAAGTTCTTCTGAAGCTGGGGAGGCTGGCGTTTGAACATCTGGAGGAAGGAAACATCATGTTCTACCAAGAAGACCTGGAGCAGTGTGGTCTGGATGTCCCAGAGGCCTCGGTGTACTCAGGAGTCTGTACAGAGATCTTCAAAAGAGAGAGTGTGATCTTCCAGAAATCAGTCTACTGCTTTGTTCATCTGAGTGTTCAGGAGTTTCTGGCTGCAATCTACATGGTCCACTGTTACTCCAACAGGAAGACACAGGTACTGGAGAAGTTCCTGGGGGAGAAGAACAACAATTTAATGAGGAAAAACAAAAAAGCTTATTTTACCGTAATTAGCTTCCTGTTTGGAGCCATGGAGAAATCCCTGCAAAGTAAAACTGGCCACCTGGACCTGTTTGTCCGCTTCCTTCATGGCCTCTGTCTGGAGTCCAACCAGAGACTCTTAGGAGGCCTGCTAGGTCAGACAAAGACCAGTCCAGGAACCATCCAGAGAGCCATCAACAAACTGAAAAAGATGAACAGAGTTGATATCTCTCCTGACAGAAGCATCAACATCTTCCACTGTCTGATGGAGCTGAACGACCACTCAGTCCATCAGGAGATCCAAGAGTTCCTGAAGTCAGGGAACAGATCAGAGAAGAGTCTCTCTGAGATCCAGTGCTCAGCTCTGGCCTACATGCTGCAGATGTCAGAGGAGGTTCTGGATGAGTTGGACCTGAAGAAGTACAACACATCAGACCAGGGGCGACGGAGACTGATTCCAGCTGTGAGGAACTGCAGAAAGGCTAAGTAAGTCCAGATGTGCCCAAGTGAAAAAAATGTATTTTTGTATATTTTCTAAAAGTATATTGAGTATACTTTTGAAATACTTTGAAATACTTGAAGTTGTGTTAAAATGAAACCAGTGAAGTTGCTGGAAGCTGCAGTATAAATCTGCTTTAGTACATGAAAAACCTATTTTTCATGTATTATTGGGTACTTTTGCTGCCCAAAATACTACACTACTGTTAAAATATACATGAAACATTTGAAGTTGACTTGTTGCAAATGTCCAAAATCTATAGTGACATTAAACTGACAGTGTATTACTAATAGACTTTGAGCCAAAGTAAATGTACTTGAAATATACTCTGAACTCATTTGAACTATGTATGAAATACAATAGAATGAGGTTTGAAATGTGACAAAAGTATGCAAAGTATATTTTTCCAAGTATTTGAGTATTTGTTGTGAAAATGAGCCACTGGCTTTGTGTTAAATTGCAACCAAGTTGAACATATTGCATTAAAAGACACAATGATATTGGATTGATATTCCTAGTAAATATAAGTCCACTATAAGCATCATTGTGTGTTTAATAAATACACCAACAATGCCCTCTGAATGGATTCTCCAAACACTGAGTCTGAAATGTAGATACTTTACTTAGATTCCAATCCAATGATGTTGGACTAAAAGCACTACTTCCTGTCAGCATGTTCTCAAATGCTCTTACTTTGAAAAGCCCAGTGCACTTTGAAGACGTTCTAAAAGGATTGAAAATAATCTGAACTCCTACACAAAGTCCAAAACCTGTCAGTCCAACAAATATTGATTTGAACTCTAACACTATTAAATCCAGCCATTTAAGGGCTTTGGAACAAAACAAGTCATTCAAGGTAACAACAATAACAATAAACAGGAACAACAGTTTGTGTTTTCTATTAGTGAGGTCAAAGTATTATTTGGCTGCACCACTATGGGACTGACATGGATTTTAGTGATCTTCAGGATTCTGCATAGTTCTCCGAAGAATTCTGTCCAAACATCCAAAATACATGAAGTAAACATGTAGTATGAAAGAGTATTTTGAAGTGAAACTTTGTCCACAGGAATTAGACCACTTCCAAGAGTCCACTTTCCCACAGCCAGGAACACATACATTGTGTACTTTAAATAAGTCTACTGAAATAGAGCTCAAGTTAAATGGAGGCATAGTATTATATTTGGAAGAGAATGAGACAATTTGAAGTAAAAACACAAACCATGAACAGACTTTTGGAAAATATCACTAAATATACTTCAAAATCTGTTGAAAGTAAAGTGCACTTTGAAGAAATCTGCTAAATGACTAATGAAGTAATGAGATCATTTCAATATACTTTGCAAACATTGACTTTGAATCTGCTTTTTTTGTCTCAGTAACTCTTTGACTAATCTTGTACTTTGGAGACTCACCAAAAATGTACTTTTACTACGTTTCAACACAAGCACAAATACACTTGGTAAAATGTGTGAACACACTTTATCTGCTAAAAGTAGAATTGAAGTCTGAAACAATAGATTGATTTTTCACTTGGGTGATCATCACCATAATGTTCCTCTTGTTTATTGTGAGAATGACAGCAGCTGGATTTTGTCCCAGATGTTCTTGAGCTGTTCCAAATGGTGTCAGTCCAAAAGCTGCAGATGTTCCTGTTGTTTTTTTCTCTCTGTCCAGTGAATGAACACAGTTCTTCTTTTTCTTTCCAATGGTTTTTCCATGGGACACATTTTTCTTCTGTTTCTCTTCACACACTGATGTTTTTCTGCCACATGTGGACAAATGTCCAACATTGGAATAAACAGGGACAGGCCTGTTGTGGAAGTTCCAAAGGAACTGAGTTTTCTCTGCTTCCTGTCCAAGATGAAAGCAGAACAAAGATGAAGCGTGTGCAGTGTGACAGAGAGTGAGAAGAATTCTTATTTCATGTCCAACCCACTGAGAGAAGATCAGCTGAACCACTGATGTGAAGACACAACAGGACATGTCCCTGTTTGACATCAAGTGATTCAACTCAATATATTGTCTCTGTCATAATCACAGCTTTTCTAATATATGTGTCCTCACAGACTTTCTGGCTGTGGACTCTCAGAGACTCACTGTGAAGTCGTGGTCTCAGCTCTGAAGTCCAACCCCTCCCATCTGACAGAACTGGATCTGGGTAACAACAACCTGCAGGATCGAGGAGTGCAGCAGCTGTGTGGTGGACTGCAGAGTCCACACTGTAGACTGGAGACTCTGAGGTCAGTTGACTGACTGTTCCTATTGTAGATGTTAGATGTTGAATCCACAACTAAAGCTCCTGTGAATGTTGGTTGTTCCATTCAGTGTTTTCATTGTTCTTCTATTCTCAGCAGACTAAGAATGATTCCTTCAGTTTCACTTCATTTCACTGAGCTGTCTTCAATAATGTGTGTTCACTCATATTGAATAGTCATATTAATAATGATGTGTTTCTTTCTATAGAAGCTTTGAAGAACAGAGTGTCCCAAAAATGTCATCTGTCAGGAAGTTGTTCTGAATCCTTTGTGTTTCTAAACAAACTGTGGAAACAGTCCAAAGCTGAAACTGTTTCAACTGAAACTGTCCAGTGTTTGTCCAAGTTTGGATCCCAACAATATGTCAATATTGGACCAGACTAATATCTGACCTGATCCTCCTGAGAGCCAGAAGGAAAAAGGTTGGAATATTTCCATTTTGGAATAGAAGTGAAGACTTTGGGACGTGAGAAACAAAGTCCTTTCTTTTTGAGGAAGAACACGTCCCTGTAGTGGACATTGGGTCTTGCTTTGTCCCAAAAACCACACAATAAGCATCAGTTTGCTGACAATAATGTTGGATTTTCTCTGCATTTCTATCTGATTTTTCTCACTTGATGAAGCTCAGAGAAAACATATGACACAGTCAGTTGTCAACAATCTATGAATGGGATTCCAAAGCTTGTGTTTAGTGGCCAATGACACAGTGGGGATCAGTCCCAACACAAGGACATGATCTGGTCTGTGCATTGGGACTGGGCCATTAGAAAGCAGTTGTCAGCCTGTTGTCATTGCCAAGGCCTCAAATCCTGATGCTGTGTGAAGAAGCTTTGAGTAGTTTTTGTTCCTGAACTGAAGCCAGCAGCTTTTGGTCCTGACACTGTCCACCCAGTTTGTTCCCTGATCCAAATCTCATTGTGAAGAACAAATCCACAGTGTCTCTATAAAGTTGATCCCATAGAAATGAAAGCACATGTGGAGCACAGAGACACACAGATGAAATCATGTGTCCAGGTGGTTGAGCTGTGTTTAGTGTCTGAGCTGCTGCTGCTGCTGCTGCTGCTGCTTTACCTCTGTGCTGTGCTGAGGCTGCAGCCAATAAAGCCAGAGAAGAAGATGCAGAGAGGGAAGAGACAGGAGACAGGAGAGCCTGGGGGAGCTTCCTTGGCTCAGATAGAATAAGGAGGAACAATTCAATGCATTGTTTTGCTGCACTTTGGAACTGGGTCAACAAACTTTAAGCAGGAAACTTTAAAGCTGCACAGTGACAGTATGAGCCATCAACTAGATTGATTCTGCTGTTGGCTGGAAAGCAGCTTCTCTTCCCATGTGCTGACAATAATATCATGATATAGTCAGACTATTATTCTGACTGTTCTCATATTATTCTTCTCATTATTATCATTCTACATTTCCCTTCAGGGATTAATTAAGTTGATCTCATCTCTACGGTGGCCGAGAAGGGCAAACGCGCTGCAAAACAAAAACGCTGCAAAAGAGAAACGCTGCAAAAGAGAAACGCTGCAAAAGAGAAACGCTGCAAAAGAGAAACGCTGCAAAACAGAAACGCTGCAAAACAGAAACGCTGCAAAACAGAAACGCTGCAAAACAGAAACGCTGCAAAACAGAAACGCTGCAAAAGAGAAACGCTGCAAAACAGAAACGCTGCAGAAGAGAAAACACAACGGAAGTGCGCCAGGCCGATAGGGGGACCCCGAACTGAGGGGTGCAATGAACAAAGAACTTTTACAGAGGCGAGAGAGACACATGTAGTGACATAAGTCACGTCTCATTTTGGAGGCTGCGTAATGACGCAGGTTATAGTGTTGAATTGCAAAAGAATTGAATGAGCGACCTCTGATGGTTGTTCTCATGTGCTAATATGTGCTAACAATGTTCTGTTACATTTGTTCACTTGATCAAAATGTCATACAACGTCGGGAGACGTGGCGGGGGGCGGGGTGTGTTGCAGGGTGGGAGATCTGAAGGTGCTGTAATGACTATAGGTTGTTGTCTTGTTCAGGGTGTTCTTTGGGGAGTCGGTAGGGTGAGCTAGAGGGAGATGGGTCAGGGAGGAGGGAAGAAGTGTGTGTGGAGGGAAGAGAGGGAGGGTGAGAGAGAGCTGTTCGGTGAGGGGAGTTAGCGTTACTGATGGGCGATACCACAGAATTTGGTATCGATCCGATACCAAGCAATTCAACACTATAACCTGCGTCATTACGCAGCCTCCAAAATGAGACGTGGCTTATGTCACTACATGTGTCTCTCTCGCCTCTGTAAAAGTTCTTTGTTCATTGCACCCCTCAGTTCGGGGTCCCCCTATCGGCCTGGCGCACTTCCGTTGTGTTTTCTCTTCTGCAGCGTTTCTGTTTTGCAGCGTTTCTCTTTTGCAGCGTTTCTGTTTTGCAGCGTTTCTGTTTTGCAGCGTGTTTGCCCTTGTCGGCCACCGTACATCTCATTATTCTAATGAAAAGAAGAAGAATTGTCATCATCATCATCACCATCCTCATTGTCATCAACATCAGTGTCACATTGGATCTCCTTCTTTGCTTCTTTATTCAGGTTGAGGAACTGCAGGTTGTTAGAGACCAGCTGTGGTTATCTGGTCTCAGCTCTGAAGTCCAACTCCTCCCATCTGAGACACCTGGACCTGAGTAACAACAAAAACCTGCAGGATCCAGGAGTGCAGCAGCTGTGTGGTGGACTGCAGAGTCCAGACTGTAGACTGGAGACTCTGAGGTCAGTTCACTGACTGTTTGTTCCTATTGTAGATCTTTAGTGTTGAATTATTGTTTGAACTCAGTGTTTGCACAGACATAACTTCTATTGAAGTTGATTTTCTTTTCCTGTCTTTGGATTTTTCTGAGGCTAAATTCAGTCTTTAGTCCCAAATGACTGAGTCTCACAGAAAGTTCAATTCAATTCAATTCAATTTTATTTGTATAGCGCCAAATCACAATACAAATCATCTCAAGGCACTTTACAAAAACTAAAACTAAAAACCCAACAATTCCCTTATGAGCAAGCACTTGGCGACAGTGAAGAGGAAAAAACTCCCTTTAACGGAAGAAAAAAACCTCCAGCAGAACCGGGCTCAGTTTGGGCGGCCATCTGCCTCGACCGGTCTAAGTTGGTCTCATTGTGTCTAAAGAGTCACATGTGTCAGCAGAAAATCCTCTGGACTAATATTTGTTGGAAATGGATCCAGTTTCTTTGATGCAGTAGAAATATTTCTTTGATCATTGATATTGATGGTTGAGAACACACACAGACAGGTTGATTTCCTGGAGACAAAGCCAAACCAGAAGCACTACTTGGTGAACCCTAAGCACAAGCTGAACCTCAACTTTCAGACAGCTTCTTCCACACAGAAATCCAAACAGGTCCTGGACTAGATTATTGGCCCCTTTTTCGATGTTGCCATTGGATTTGGAGCAGGTGGTTGACCTTGGACTCACCTGTTGGGAGTCCCAGTTAGTACAGCCTAATAATCCCTCATTCAGTCAGTTGAAATGGACAAAGTCCTGTGAGGACCCTCTGGTCCCAACATTTAAGAAACAGTAGATCAGTTGACAGACAAAGCATTACCTTGATCCATGTTGCTATTGGACCTTGATCTGTTGTCCAGTGGCCTCGGGCTCCACAGAACCCGACTCTATGGAAACTTTAGTGCCAAAGAGGAACAGTGTGTCAGTTGTGTGGAAATATTTTGGCTTTAAAGAAAGAAGATGCTGCGCGGCGTCAAAACCTGCCTTGCTACTGTTGCTGCCTCATGGGCCAAGACTAGCAAGGCTAAAAGGCCGAGCACCACTGTGTCAAATGAACCAATCCCACCCAACATGACCAGATGTTGGAAAGTTTAACTCCATATGAATCGAATTGAAAACATCACATGGAAATTCCTGTTTCTCACAATGACTTTGAATTAAAGTCAGAGATTTTTCATCTTTCTGCACTTTCTTCTTCATGTTAATGTGACATCAATTCACACCTCAGCTAATTTCATCATAACAGCCTGGATGGACCAGTTTCTATTGACACTTGTGTTGTATTTATAATATTGTGTTGTTCTATTCATTGTTCATGTTTGTTCAATAAGAAAACAGGAAGTTGGTCTTTGCTTCTTTATTCAGATTGAGGGACTGCAGGTTGTCAGAGACCAGCTGTGGTTATCTGGTCTCAGCTCTGAAATCCAAGTCCAACCCCTCCCATCTGAGAGAACTGGACCTGAGTCGGAACGACCTGCAGGATCCAGGAGTGCAAAAGCTGTGTGGTGGACTACAGAGTACAAACTGTAGACTGGAGACCCTGAGGTGAGACCCCATGTTTAGGTTGTGTGCTGAGATGAATGTGATGTGAAAGTTGTGCTGACACTAAACTGCAGACATGAGGCTGATATTAGACTGATCCACACTGAGGATCTTCATGGGAAAGGCTGTTTTCCCTCTCAGAGAAATGTGGCTGCACAACATGAGTTTGTATAGATGGAGCCACAGGTGGAGCTGGCAGAGTTTCAGAGCTGAAGTCACTCCGTCTTTATTGAAGCAGCAGCATGTTGGCATTCATATTAATGACAGCTCTTTGTCCCTTTTTGGATGGGACTGCTTTGAACCTGCATCCTGTTGGCTTCAGCTGTTTGGAGTTTCCACTTTCTAAACTTCTACTTTCTAAACCTTCTTCAGCTCTGAACACATTCTGAAACATTCAACACTTTCAAGAGGAACTTTGGTTTCTAACATCACATCTTTGCTTCTTTATTCAGGTTGGAGAAGTGCTGGTTGTCAAAGATCAGCTGTGGTTATCTGGTCTCAGCTCTGAAGTCCAACCCCTCCCATATGAGACACCTGGACCTGAGTGTGAACAACCTGCAGGATCCAGGAGTGCAGCAGCTGTGTGGTGGACTGCAGAGTCCAGACTGTAGACTGGAGACTCTGAGGTCAGTTCACTGACTGTTTGTTCCTATTGTAGATCTTTAGTGTTGAATTATTGTTTGAACTCAGTGTTTGCACAGACATAACTTCTATTGAAGTTGATTTTCTTTTCCTGTCTTTGGATTTTTCTGAGGCTAAATTCAGTCTTTAGTCCCAAATGACTGAGTCTCACAGAAAGTTGGTCTCATTGTGTCTAAAGAGTCACATGTGTCAGCAGAAAATCCTCTGAACTAATATTTCTTGGAAATGGATCCAGTTTCTTTGATGCAGTACAAATATTTCTTTGATCATTGATATTGATGGTTGAGAACACACACAGACAGGTGTGTTTCCATCACTTCAGAGGACATTCCATTGACTTCCATTGATTTCCTGGAGACAAAGCCAAACCAGAAGCACTACTTGGTGAACCCTAAGCACAAGCTGAACCTCAACTTCCAGACAGCTTCTTCCACACAGAAATCCAAACAGGTCCTGGACTAGATTATCGGCCCCTTTTTCGATGTTGCCATTGGATTTGGAGCAGGTGGTTGACCTTGGACTCACCTGTTGGGAGTCCCAGTTAGTGCAGCCTAATAATCCCTCATTCAGTCAGTTGAAATGGACAAAGTCCTGTGAGGACCCTCTGGTCCCAACATGTAAGAAACAGTAGATCAGTTGACAGACAAAGCATTACCTTGATCCATGTTGCTATTGGACCTTGATCTGTTGTCCAGTGGCCTCGGGCTCCACAGAACCCGACTCTATGGAAACTTTAGTGCCAAAGAGGAACAGTGTGTCAGTTGTGTGGAAATATTTTGGCTTTAAAGAAAGAAGATGCTGCGCGGCGTCAAAACCTGCCTTGCTATTGTTGCTGCCTCATGGGCCAAGACTAGCAAGGCTAAAAGGCCGAGCACCACTGTGTCAAATGAACCAATCCCACCCAACATGACCAGATGTTGGAAAGTTTAACTCCATATGAATCGAATTAAAAACATCACATGGAAATTCCTGTTTCTCACAATGACTTTGAATTAAAGTCAGAGATTTTTCATCTTTCTGCACTTTCTTCTTCATGTTAATGTGACATCAATTCACACCTCAGCTAATTTCATCATAACAGCCTGGATGGACCAGTTTCTATTGACACTTGTGTTGTATCTATAATATTGTGTTGTTCTATTCATTGTTCATGTTTGTTCAATAAGAAAACAGAAAGTTGGTCTTTGCTTCTTTATTAAGGTTGTGGAGCTGCAGTTTGTCAAAGACCAGCTGTGGTTATCTGGTCTCAGCTCTGAAGTCCAACCCCTCCCATCTGAAAGAACTGGACCTGAGTCACAACAACCTGCAGGATCCAGATGTGCAGCAGCTGTGTGATCTTGTCCAGAGTCCAGACTGTAGCCTGCAGACTCTGAGGTCAGTAGAGGGCTGGAGTCAGTCCATGGTGCTTTCAGCAGGACTGGGCTAAACCCAGTCAGTATCAAAGCAAAGATCCAGGATTTCCTGTAAAGCTCCAACCTTCTCAGTGAAGCTGTGAGAGGAGAACAGGGACAGGCTTCAGGATTGGACAGAAAGACAGAGAGAGAGACAACAGTCAGCCAATCAGATCAGCCAGAAGCTTGTTGTGATCATGTGTTTGAGTTGATGTGAAGACGACTGTTGCTGATGAAGTCAGTGAGTCAGGAACACAAAAACAGTCTTTTATCCAGATCAATGTCAGGCAGCTGAGGTTGAGCTTAATTCCTGCATTTCAATCCAACAAACACTGGTTCACTTTGGCCTGGTCGGTCACCATGGAAACTGGGTTGATCAATATAGTCATCTATAGCTAACTTGCCACTGAAGCAGGATCAGTTTAATGTCTCACATGAGAATTTATCAGTAGCCAATCAACAAAGTGGAAAAACTCCAGTCAGTCTTCAAACAGGATCCCAGTCTGAACCAAATCCTGGTTCACCTTAAAGTCACAGTGAAGACCAGAGCAGTGGGCTGAGTCCTAGTTTCTGTCAGAGGTCATGTGGGCTCTGAATCAGCAAATCAGGTCAATTGAAGGTTTGTGATCATTTCAGTTGAGTCTGATCTAATTCTAGCAGTGAACAGTTTAATCCATAATGTGAAGGAATGAATCCAAACTACAGCCTGTGATGAACTGAGGAGAAATCTGATGGGATTGTCAGCAGGGACTGGACAGAACACACACGTTGCAGATCCATGATGTGTGGTGGTGCAGTGTATTGTCTGGAGCTAGTTGAGGGTTTGATGACTCCTTGTATGTGGACGCCTGCTGAGAGAAGGAGGAAATAAAAAGGAGGAAAAGAGAATCTGATTATTTATTTACTCACCTTCTAACTGAGGTTTGTTCCAACAGGTTTGGCCTCTACGAGGAAAAAACAGTGACTCAATGTTCCAAAGACAAATCCAGTGAGTAACATTGAAACATTGTCTTCATCTAATTTTTAAAGTCTGATTTTACAAAGTGTTTTTGCTCATTTCATTGTCAAATCTTTCTAAATTGTGTTTTTGTTTTGGCTCAGGAAAACACCTGCGCCCAAAGAACTACAGGCTGTGTTTGATTTGAGGTTCCTGCAGATCCTTCCAAGTCTCGACAGGTCTTGAAATTCCAAATCTGTGGAGAATCACTTGAATCTGGGAACTGAACACCCCGAAGAGAACAGAAATGGACAGAGTTCCAGACAGATCACCAATCACATGGTGTTCTGCACAATGAAGGACCAACCAGATGGATTCTAAGATTCTTTTCCACCACTGCAAACAAGCTGCTGTTAGATTGTTCTAATGTTTGATTCTTTAATTCAGCTCATGTCTCTGATCAGTTCTCCCTCTGTTTCCCCCTGTGGACATATTGGAAATAGCTGAATTAATCTTCCAAAGACAACTGACTGGTATCATTGATGTTATTTCACACAGTAAATACGTCAGTGGATCAGGAGAACTCTCGCTCAGATTGTAGACTGATTTCATGTATTACTCATTAACTGACTGGTTGATCCACCAAAAAAGGATCTGGTGCCCCAAATTATTAAGATGCTTTATGATCTTCATGATTCATAAACTAGACATCATGAACCTTCATGTTCAATACATGTATATATTTCAATTCACTACACCGCTGAAACGTGATGCCTGGAAAATGCGAGTTTCCAGATATTTGGCTCAGCAAAGAAGATTAGAAAGAAAGTCTGGCCAGAGATCCAAAGGACCATCACTTGTCCAGGTCCAGAGCCTGTTGTAAACCTGTCAAAGTGGAGGGAGAAGCAGCTGGATCTACACACAAGACGGCACTTGGGGAATCGGAAGCAGGTCGGTCCATAGAAATGTTGATTGAATGTTGGCTGCCAGCTGTTTTTAGCTCTTATTGAAATGTGAGTCCTGAAGGCTGTTGAGTTGATGTGGAGACATTTGCACCAGCTCTGCAATCGACACTCCAGTCACATCACGTTCATTTATATGGCGCCTTATACAACACGTTGATTTAAATAAGCGGTTCTCAAAGTGTGGTACGCGTCCCAGTAGTGGTACTCCGGCTCCCTCTAGTGGTACACAGAGGAATCACTAAATTAAATATCAGTTCCTGTTAAAACAACACATTGTCATTGAATCTTTGAGTATTTTTGTCCATTGAAGTACAGGACAGTTGTTATTGAACTTTTAGGTCCAAGTCATTTTAATGGAATCATTCTTTCCCTTTTTTATTCAGCTGTGTGTAAGCACAGTGCAGTTCTAATGTTCAAACTGTGGATTTCCAATGTTAAAGTGGCTGACAACAAGAAATCTTCTTCTTAGGAAGAAAACTGACAAAAGGAGATGTGATGTCTGTCTGTCATCTCATTGTTTCTGCCAAATCCAGATATTTTTTGCGTTGTCAAAAATCCTAGTAATTGTACAATAGTAATATCTCGGGGTGGAACAATATCACAAACACCAGCCACAATACGTATCGCGGTCCTCTCACGCCCCCTGCTGCCCATTGTTGTAGTGTTGAGATCGCAGAACCCCCGGACACATTTAAGTCTCCTGAGTGGGAACATTGTGGTTTTCCAGTGGAGTCCACCAATGGACTGTGTGTCGGAGATAAAGCGCAGACCATCTGTCCAAACTGTTTCCCAAAACTTCCTTATCCGACAGGAAACACTTCTAATATGCGAAGTAAAAGCCAAACTGGTGGAGGAGCTGAGCGATGCAAAGTTCATTGCTTTAACTAGGGATGGGTGGACCTCCTGTGCAGCTCGGTCCTTCATCAGGATCACGGTGCACCACGTTACGGACAACCGGATCATTGCACATCCTGTTCTGCAGACACGTGCTGTCTATGAAAGCCACACAAGTGATGATCTGTGGGAAATACTACAGGGAGCTGCAGCTGATGGAAAATCCACTATTCCTGTGACAACACATGACGCTCCAAATATTGTTGATGTAGTTGAAGCAGCCGGATTCTCAGCAAATACTGGATGTTCTGCTCACACAGTTAATCTGGCACCACACAAGGGAATGGGCCTTAACCAGATGTTGCCAAAGGTGGTCAGCACTACTGCTGCAGCAGAACTTAAGGACCAACAGGAGATGCTCCGACCGCCTCCACACAAGCTGATTCAGGACGTTCCCACCAGGTGGAACTCGAGCTATGAATATGCTTGAGCTCTACCTTGAACAACAGGCTGCTGTTTTCTCAGCACTTCCAGACAGGAGTGTTAAGAGGAACATAAAGGACATTGTTCCTCTGTCTGATGAAGATGGAAAAGTAGCTGAGGACATCATTCAGGTTCTTAAACCACTGAACATGGTCCCAGCTCTGTTGAGCACAGAACAGCTGCCAACAGTTTCAGTGATAATGCTACTGAAACACACCATCCTGGAGTCTATGAAAGTTAGTGACACAGATCCAACAGTTGGTAAAGATGTCAAATCTGCCATTTTGTCTGACTTCATGAAAACAAACCCAGAATCTGACTCAATACTTGTGCACTTTCTTCATGTGAGCACTACACTTGACCCACGTTTGAGGTCTCTGCCTTTTCTTGATGAGACCATGAGCAGCAACATCTTTAACAGCCTGATGGAGAAGATTCTGGAAAACAATCCCCAGCAGGTATTTTTGGGTTTGAATCCAAACTTCATTGAATCAATTCAATTTGACCCAAACTATTTAGTTTCCCATAGTCCTGCAGTGCATATTACTAGTAGATATGTCCTGTGGAAACCACTTTACAAACTGTTAGGTAAATTCTTTAACAAATAGACTCAGAGGACGAACTTCGGTAAGATTATATAGAAGTTTTACTTGCAAGGAGTAACAGTCACACAGCACCTTAGCACAGCATGAGGATCACTGGCCCTTAGCTGGGCAGCACATCATTTTAATGCTATGATACAAACAGTCATGTGATAGAAGAAGAAAGAGGAGGCAGTTTCCCATGAAACTGCAAAACATCTGGGTTTCGATACTAAGTGTCTTATCAGAAAGTGAAGGTCAGAACAGACTGACCTTAGGAAGAGGCAAGAGGTAACAGGCCCTACTCAAAAGTGTTTTTGACTTACATTAAAGTAAAGCAGATTAATAAACTTGAGGGTAAACATTTTAATTTCTCTAACACATCCCTCCTGTTTATGCTTAGCATAACTACTATGTGAAAATGTTTAGCAGATCATTAATGATTATTATTCTGGTGAAGCACACAGAAAGATCAGAATTACTATTATAGGAAAAACAGTAAAATCATAAATCCTGAATATGATTAAACAACAACAAGATCACAATCACAAACATAAAGTAATGAGCACGCTAAAATATATTTTGTAGAAGTGAGAAAATAAATGTCATAACTTTCTGTCTTTATGGGCAAACAATCATCACAACATCACTTTCTGTAGGAATTTTCAATGTTGGAGTCATTTGTGCCTTACAGTTCAGAAGTTAGGACAAATTTATCATAGTCGGTAAAAGACAGTCAGGTCTTCCTTCACTGGCTCTGGAGGAGTTTCAGGGTCCTGGTCATCCTGTGAAATGGACAAACATTCCCTCCAGCCAAGAAGTGAAGTTGTTGTCAATACCAGAATTCTCAGCGAGCTTCTCAGATAAGGCTTGGAGTCCTTGTAAAGCTCGAGTGACAGATCCATCTGGGGAAGTGTTGTTAGGAATAAAGGTACAACAGGTAGATCCAAACATTTTACAAACACCTCCCTCCTTAGCCAGCAACATGTCTAATGCCATCCGGTTCTGCCAGGTCATAAGACTAGTTTTACCTAACTGCTCTGCTAAACCTCTGACAGCATCTCTAGTGTAGTTAATGAATCTCTGCTGGTTATAATACAAATAATTTATCCAATTAACATTTTTATAAATGGTTAACCACCAAAACAGAAAAGATTCAAACCCTGCTGCAACTTGGTTTCTAGCTTTATACTTGTCGGGGACTCCTCTGGGCTCTGATGGCATCAATATATACTCTGTTATCAAAACTGCCAGCTGCTGCAGTGTCTCTTTTCACACTGTGTGGGCTGTCTAGGGAAGAACCAGACGGAGGCAACACATAAAATGGCATCACCAATTGTATAAGGGCACAGGTTCCCTGCCAATCAGGTGGGAGCACTGGTCTCAACTGGTTTCCCCCACAATACCACCACAGGTCAGCACGTGCAGTAACATGGTCAGTGAACCAGGAAGGGTCATAGTCTGCCCCAGGAGTGGTCACATTGGTGGTAGAGCTGCACCAGTGGAGATCACCGACCTTTCTCCCTGAAGTGGAATTTCTCAAAAACAGGTATAATTAGCACAATAAGGTGTAAGGAACGGTGGAGTAAGAGCAGGAATAGGTGGCATCAATAATGCAAAGACATGGTTTACTGGCTAGAGGGCAGGTGGAAGTAAACAGCTGCCTGTTGGATCATTGTGTGGATCAAGTCTTATCAGTGTAACCTACATATGTTAGTGACATTAATATACTTGTCTGCTCATGTTAGCTGTTCCTGTCACACATTACCACAGTTAACTACTTTAGAAAAATCAAACTGGACAGTTTGAGTCTTATCGGCCCAAAAGATAAAAGTGGGCACATCATTAGGTCTCTTTGTCCTAGGTTTGGACGGTTTGGTTTTGGTGTTGTTCATGGCATTACCTGGCTGTAGCAATTCCTTCTCAAGGGAGGAAAAGATACCAGGTCTTATATCAGTGGAGTCAGTAGCGTTCTCCGGCTGTTGCAAACCCTTCTCAAAGAGAAACAAAATCAACATAACTGTGGTCAGTGATATGACAGTCAATATGCTTATTGTTAGTGTCACCCCACAAAATAGTCCAAAGGGGTGCCAGGGTCGATATATTGGACCCTCCATGGCAAAATGTACTTCTGAGCAGTCTTCTCCCCAGGTCACTCTACTCACTCACCTAATTCCCCTGGGTGTGGTTGGTTTCTTCACTGGTTTGAGACGAGTGGTCCCTATTGGTTCCACCCCCGTTTGTAGCCAGACTTCACCACAGGTTAGTTGGAGTTTAGAGTGAGTCCATGCTGGTTTGACATAATTACTCAGACAGTACTTTTACCTCTTTACAGTGTGTTAAATGAATCCAGGAAGGTCTTTCAACAATTCTCACAACCATGAGTATAGACTGCAGTACTTGGTAAGGTCCTTCCCAGCACAGAGAAAACCAATACTTCCTCTTGATGATTTTTACAAAGACCCAGTCTCCTGGTGTCACTCTAGAGTCTGGTTCAGGCTCAGGACCCTCCTGTTGTGCATTAATACAACATTTACAACATTTTTATTATTCAACATTTTTGCCATGTAATCAGCAATGGTCTCAGTCATGTGAGCATCCTCCTTAATGAATGGTTTTAACTCAGGAAGATGGTAACACTGTAGTAAGATGTTTAATTACCCGGTTTACAAAATATGTGTCATTATCACAATAGATTTTCTCTGGAATTCCAAATCTGGGAATAATAGTAGAAGCTTTGGCTACTGTTAGTGCATCAGGATGCTTTGCTGGAAACACTTCAGTCCATTTGGTTAATGCATCAATGATCACTAAACAGTCTTTCTTTCCCTCACAGTTATTTAGTTCAATAAAATCCATGCAGATATGTTGAAAAGGATATTCAGGTAGTGGAAACTTCCCACTATTTCTTGTCACAATCTGTCCCTGTGGATTATTTTTTGCACATATTTCACATTGTTGACAAAATTTTTTAGAGTAGTTTGTAAAGCCGTATGTTGTAAACACTTTGTTTACTAGTCTTACCATCCCTCCTGCTGACGTATGCACATTAGCATGCGTCAGAACAGCTGCATATCTAAATAAACTTCTAGGTAACACTACTTTGTTATCCTTACATCTCCAAATATTGTTGTCATCTATTTTAGTCTTTTCTTATCCATAAGTCTTTTTCATTTTGAGGTGCACCATCTTGCATGTCTTTAAGTATCTGCTCATCAGGATGTTCAACTGTAACTGTAGCTTGTAAAGGCAGTGGTTTCTGTGCTACTGATTTAGCAACTTCGTCAGCTTTACAACTACCAAAAGAAATCATGTCTATTCCTCACATTTATGTCACACTTACAATTAGTAACCTCTTTAGGCAGCTGCACAGCATCTAACAGCATCTTTGTGTGTGATGGTCTTACCAGATGATGTGATCATTCCTCTGTTCTTCCACTGCTGAGCAAACACATGTACAGTTGAAAATCCATAATTGTTATCAGTGTAGATATTAACTACTTCTCCTTTTCCTAATATAGAAGTTTCTGTTAAGGTAATAAGTCTCACTGCCTGCAATGATAAATGAGATGGTAGTGATTCAGCTTTAAAACATCTTTAAGGGTTACAACAGTATCACCTGTAGAATTAGATCAATCTGATTTCTGTTTTTTTTTACAAGATCCATCTACAGACATTGTCATTTCAGCATCTTTATAAGGTGTGTCAGTTTGGTCAACCCTGGGCAACACTCTATTCTCAGTTTCAGCAATACAATCGTGGCCCACCATCCTCAGCTATAGGCATTAATGTAGCAGGATTAAAGGTCGTACATCGTTCAATAGTGAGATGTGGCTGTGAAAGCAATGTAGTCATGCAGGACAGATGTTTAGCTGGTGACATGGATGCTAATCTTGTTTTGCAACAACAGGACAGAGACTGCATGTGGAACCTCTAGTGTCAGAGGATGGAACAACATGATGTTTGCTGAAGCTTGGACTGTCATGGAGGCTGCAATAACAGCTTGAATACACACAGGCAGTACTATTGGATCCAATTGGGCAGAATAATAAGCAATAGGCCTGTTTTGTCAGCACTGAAGTCATGTGACCATTTTTACAATCAGCAGTTTGCATAAAACATTTTTCATAGTTAGGCAGTCCTAAAACAGAGGTGCTGCTCAGGGTCTTTTTAAGATCATTAAAAACCTTTTCTGTAATTTCAGTCCATTTTATTCTATCATGAGCTGCCATAGGTGTGTCATAAATCAATTTCAACAATGGACTAGACAGCTCTGAATAGTTTGGTATCCATGCTCTGCAGAAGTTTGTCATACCTAAGAAAAACACCATCTGTCTTTTAGTTTGTGGTTTTGGTGCTTTAAGTATAGCTTCTTTCCTGTCTGAGTCTAGAGCTCTCCCTTGCTGTGAAAGATTGTGTCCTAGGTATTTAACTTCTTTTTTCCAGAATTGTAGTTTGTTCTTACTCACTCTGTGTCCCTGTTCTGCTAGAACTTAAGCAGAGCTATAGTGTCTGTTCTGCATTGTTCTTGTGTTTCAGACCATATCAAAATATCATCTACATACAAAAGTATTTGACTTCCAGCAGGAGGTGAAAACTTAGCTATGTTAGCAGACATTACTTGGGAAAAGATGGTAGGAGACTCACAATAACCCTGTGGAATCCATGTCCAAGTCCATCTTTTGCCTGAAAACTCAAATGCAAACCAGAATTATCATTGTTTGTCAACTTCAATAGAGAAAAATGCATTTGCCACATCAATGACCAGTGAACCACTTTGAGCTGGGCTTGACGTCATTCAGCAGGGTGTGTGGGTCTGGTACCAGTGGAGCTCTAGGTATCTCTGATAATGCCTGCTTTTAGTAATGAGTCAAATACTGGTTTAATTCCTGCAGCAGCCTCAGGTTTTAGTGGATATTGTCTTTGAAAAGGCCTGAAGGTTCCTTTTGGTGTTATTTTAACTGGTTCTACTCCTTTGATCTTCCCTACATCTGCTGCTCCTGTAGACCATAAATATGAGGGAATTTCCTTTAATTGATCTTCTTCCTCTGTTGTTAGAGTCAACACTTCTACTCATTCTTTACACTTAGATGTTTAGCTTTTATTGTGATTGTACACCAGTTCAGTCTTCTGCTATAAGTGTCTACAGTGTGGTTGTAGAAAACATGAGGGTCACCTGGGACTGGCTCCCAGGTGGTCCCCACCTCTTCAGCCCTGGTTACAAATGCTCCTAAATCTTTCCACTCAGCTGTTGAAGGTTTAGCAAGTGAAATGTGTGGGCTCACCCACAATTTGAACAGTTTCTCTTCCTCAGGTTGTAGTCTGCATGCTGCTCCTACATGTTTTACTAAAATGTGTTCTTTTGTGGTCAGTCTGAGTTTGTCTGGTGGATTACTAAGAACTGACCTACAAGCTCCTGTGTCACACAGGAATTTTATTTTAACTCCTTGCACCAACAATGTCACTTTTGGTTTTTCTTCATACAGCATGAGTTCAGTTACTCCTTCTAAGCTCAAAATGTTAGCTTCAGTCAGATGTGTGTCTCATATGTCTTTATTCTGTTCAGTGTGTGTATTTTGCATCTGACCTTTTTTGCTGTCTAGTCATGCAGAGTATCCTGCTCCTCCCTCCTGGTGCTCAGGGCGTGTCTTTCTCTGTGGGCAGCTCTTGGCCCAGTGTCCTGCTTTTCCACAGATGTAGCAGTAGTCATGATCAACTATCTGCCGTCTGCCAGGTCTCCGGCCACGACCTCGTCCCCGCCCCCTGCCCCGGCCATCAAGCCATAGCTTGTCCCCCTGAAAATAACACTCAGAAACCATTTCATTATCACAGTCAGTGAAAAACACTTCAGCTGTTTTTCTAACTTTCTTTTGTGCTTTTGCTCTTTGTTGGAGAACAGTGGCCATATGCACAGTATAATTCCTCATCTCTGTTAGGACACAATGTGGATCAGAAGGAGCTGTGGGAGGAAATATTGCTTCACCAACAGCACCCTCCTCTCCCTGGGCGTACGGAGGAAGCTGAGCCGGTGGTGGATTATAAGGATGAGGTGGTTTGTCTACAGCATGATATTGTTTGTTCATCTGTAAATTCAACAGTTTGCCTTAAATACAATGTTGGTGAAGAGGCTTTTACCTGTTTTTCTATTTGCTTCTGTCTCTTTCTCCTTCCTTTCTCTCTCTCCCTCTCTGTCCACTCTAACTTTCTTTAACCACTTTAAACTTTAACCATATCTTCTGCTGCAAACAGCCCTTCTTTTCTCTGATCCTTCTGATTTCCCTTAGTCTTACTTTTTATGTCCTTCACTCACTTTCTACAGTCCTCACAGTTTAACTTCCCCAAAACTCATATTTATTTTTCCATTTTTCTAATTTTTCTATATTTTTTAGGATCCTTTTGATGCATCAATTTTGAGTGTCACCGGTGACTAGTTCTTCTAATTTAGTGTTCTTATTACCCATTTTATTATTTTATTTTATTTTCTTATATATTCAGTTACTATTTGTTTTTACTCACTGCTATTTATTATTATAATTATTGTAGGCCTACATTTATTATTTTAACAGGCTCCTTACCCCCCCCTTTTTGTTTTTTAAATTAAATTTAAAAATCTGATCTGATTGGAGGAGATGGAGCAGCTGTTTAACTCTCTTAATGTCACATTAATCATCTCTATGTTTTTATATTCTTTCCATGGTACCAATATTCTGTTTTGTTATGCTCAAAAGCACTATCGACGCGCACCGGGGCTCCTTTTTGTTCCGGGTCCCCCACAGACCACGGGGTAGTTTACTTTGGGTCTCCCACAGACCACGGGGTAGTTTACTTTGGGTCTCCCACAGACCACGGGGTAGTTTACTTTGGGTCTCCCACAGACCACGGGTTCATCCCGAGTTTCTGATTTCCTGAAAGCCCTGCTCGGTTTTACCCGAACATGTTTGACCCAGTGTCCCGTAGGCCACACAAGTTTCGGTTTTGTTTGAATTTCAGCACTCAAGTCAAGTCAATGATATTTTTAGTCAATGATCCGTTTTGTAATCACCAACCCCTCAGCCCGATATGAGACCGCAATTCACTGAGACTCTACTCAGCTTGCGTGACCCGAAGGACCCAGGAACACCCGGGGCTCCCAGAGAGCCAGAAACTCCCAGGGACTCCACACCGGTTTTGTTTGGCTCTAATTCCCTGAGACTCCACTCAGGTGACGGTTTTGTTTGAATCTCACAGATTCCCTGAGACTCTACTCAGGTGACGGTTTTGTTCGAATTAGACCCACTGAGACTGTACTCAGTTTTACCAAATTAAAATTCTCTTACCTTACAGGAGTCCGTCTCTGGTCTCTCTTTTAAAGTTCAATTGCGTCACTCCTCTCCCCTCACAGCAGATCCTAGCCTCTCAATGCTCCAAACCGTTCCCTTATGGGACCGGGGCGGAGGGCTTTCAGTCAGGAGTCTAAAGACTCCCCCTTGCACGGTTTTTAGGTCAAAACCTGGAAGGAAGAGGAGATATTGCAATCCCGGACGAGCCCCCAAGTTGTTAGGTAAATTCTTTAACAAATAGACTCAGAGGACGAACGTCGGTAAGATTATATAGAAGTTTTACTTGCAAGGAGTAACAGTCACACAGCACCTTAGTACAGCATGAGGATCACTGGCCCTTAGCTGGGCAGCACATCATTTTAATGCTATGATACAAACAGTCATGTGATAGAAGAAGAAAGAGGAGGCAGTTTCCCATGAAACTGCAAAGCATCTGGGTTTCGATACTAAGTGTCTTATCAGAAAGTGAAGGTCAGAACAGACTGACCTTAGGAAGAGGCAAGAGGTAACAGGCCCTACTCAAAAGTGTTTTTGACTTACATTAAAGTAAAGTGGATTAATAAACTTGAGGGTAACATTTTAATTTCTCTAACACAAATACAATATATATGGAGATTGTTTTCATTCAATTTCAGCATTTAACTCTAAACAGAAACTGAGATCATCAGAAATGAGCATCACTATGTTTGTTTTTCAATATTAACTTGAAACTATTTTGTGTCTTTGTCCTTGTTGGGCCCAGGCCTCACAGGAGCAGGTAGAAGTTCTTGGTTTTAAGTGTCCAGAAGTTGATGGAGAAGTCCCCCCTCAAATGTCCTCTTGTCTCTCACCTTTCCTTCCTGGATCCAAGGAAAATGGCCTTCAAAGATGCAGGTGTGGGAATAACTAAGTTCAGGAAGGCTTTGACAAACCTTGTGCATGTCCACCGTGTAAATGAAGAAGACTGTGACGACTTAATTCGACTCTACAGTCAATTCATAGATGAGATCGTGCTGCTTCAGAGTTCACAGTTTTCCCACTTGGATCCATACACAGACATGGTTGACACATTTTTTGAATTTGAAGTCAACCAAGGTGTGGGAACCCTGTTTATAAAGCTGGATGTGGACCTGAGTCTGGACCTGGACCTGAGTCTAGACCTGAAATCTGGGACTAACCTTTAGTTGCTCACCACAACTGTTGTTGCTACAAATCCTGTTCATGTTGTTCTGAGTGTAATGTAAAGATGAGGATTTTAACCTTTGACCCTTTTGAGGCTGAGATTAAAACTAGGAGGGGCTAGAAACTAAATTTAGATCAGACCAGATTATTGATGAGATGGGGCTGGGTTTAGGACTAGAGGGGACTAGATTTAGGACCACAGGGGATCAGGGCTCTGAGTTAAACAATGAGTTAAAGTTAAACAAAGACCAAAGTGAAATTTTCCTTCTGGGCCCTGAACTAAAGAGAGAAATGATAAGTAGTAAAATGAGAAATCTGAGTCCAGCAGTAAAAACAGGGGTCTCCAGTCTGGGTGTTATTACAGACTGACTGAAGTTTGGTCTCATAGAAAGAAAAGCAGTCAAACAGCTTTTTATCATCTTAGAAATGTCAGCAGAGTGTTTCCCTTTTTATCTCAACATGACACAGAGAAAGTGGAACCAATCAAAGAGTGTGTCTTAGGGAGGAAGACATGACTGTGGAAAAACTCTGTCGCATCTTTCAGGGAAAGAAAAGTCATTTGAAGTAGAGTCCACAACGCAGCTAGTCCTGCTACTGGGTCCTCATTGGCTCTCATCAGCCTTAGTTCAGCTGTGAAGTTAATGGGAGTGCTGTTCAGTTTTCTACAGGTTTTATTTGATTATTCATTATTATTATTCTATTATTATTTTTGATTGTTTGGGAAAATGGCGTATTGCTCTGGTCGACAAAAACTAATATTGAAATACAAGCCGTTTCTTTTTTTCATGGGTCTAAAGGGGATCAATGAAATTTAACAGCTGCTTTGATTTCCTTTGTCTATGTAACAAAACAAAATCCACAATAACAAAGAGACAAAAACGGAACAAGGGCTGGATTTCAATTTTTTTAACTTTGGGATTTTCAAACAAAAATCAAATAACCAGTGTTTTTTATTTTTTTAATATCTGCTGTTGGACAGAAAATCCAAAGACTAAAAGATTCACGGTCCGTGAACTTTTTGCTATTTGAAGTTTGGTTTTATAAACAGAAACAAAGAAACGAAAATGAAAAAGTTTTTTGATTCTGTGATGAAAATGTCAGACACCTTTTTAAAGTCAGACTTGATTTTCTTTCCTCATTTATACTTTAAATAAAGAAAGTTCTACAGCGCTGAAACGGAAAAGCAGCTGTATTTCCTGTCTCTAAAACCGGAAGTATCTCTTCTTCTGTCATTTGTGGTGATCTTCTTGGCGCTACTACTCTCACCTGGATGCTGCTACTACGAATCGTTATTGAATCACGATTACGCAAGAAACCGGAAGTTGTTTCCGAGAGGCGCGTGTTACTCGGCGTCTCACCTGCAGGCTCCCGTAGCTAACACCGGTCCGATTGGTAGTGGAAGGTCAAGGCTTTAGAGGTTTACTCAGACATCATTTTAGAAATGGAGAAACGAGGCTTGTCATCGGAAGTTGTCTCTGAACATCTGTCACGGGAATGTGGAGAAGCGAGAGGGTTTTCACAAGAACTATCAGGAAAGTTTGAGCTGAAAACGCCCCAGGTTGTTCTCGTCTGTCTGACACACACTTGGAATTAGAGGTGGCAAAAGTTGTAAACGAGGTAAGACACCTCTGACTGTCTGAGACACCCTTCATTCATTCATTCATTCATTCTTACTTAGTTAATGATATTAGCACAGTGTCTTCACATTCCACATGTGGTTTTGAGAGCTACTGTTTAGTATTTAATGAGTCACTTCCTGGTGGGGCCAACATGTGGCTGCAAAATGATGAAGGGGTCTCTGTCCACAAAAGGCCTACATGCTGCAGAAGGACCAATTGGGTCCATTTTAAAGGAGGTGCATCAGCCTTATCATGGAGCAAGATGCCAAATAAGTGATGTTGCTCATCTTTCTTTACACACAGTATGTTTCATCAAATGTGTTGAATTCATGTGTCATGCCTGTAATAGTCAGTGGTACAAAAACTGCTCATAAACTGTAAGGAAACATGCCAATAGGCTACACTGTAGAAATACTGCACTAAAAGTAAATGTGATCAAGAAAATGCAACACATGCAAGTATCAGAAGTATATGCTTCTTGAAACTGATAACTGATCATTCAGTACAGTAGAGATTATCAGCAGTATTTGATTGGAAGTGTAGCTTGTTTCAAGCTCTATAAACCGGACATTCATAATATATAAAATGAAGAGAAATCTAAAAGTCCAAATTATGTGAGATGTTCAGACTGGTAGCTCACTTTTTTTTTTTTGTTAGAATGAATCTTGTTATTTTTAAGGGAGCTCTGAACCTTAACCCCAGACCATACCATGCTGAATATATGGGCCATAAGCTTCACCTGGACCAGAATGAAAAACCTGTAATGTTTGGAGTGACCCATGTTTTAGCCATCGATGGGTTCAGCACAAAGAGTGAGAGTCCTTCCACAATGCCAACGAAAAACAACTTGTCCATCTATGGAGACGTTTTCAGGTCACACTAACAGTATCTCTGACAAAATGTTGTCATTTTGATTTGTCAATGTTTAGATGAATTTGTGTTTTAGCTAAAATAAATGTAAAATAATTAAAAAGACACATTATGACAAATCAACATGATCAAACCCTGTCATTTAAAATGTACATTGATGTAAAACAGAGAAAAGTTGTTCTGGTGTGTTCCTGGAAATTAATTAATATCTGGTTTGCTATTTCAGTTCAATATCCTCTATACCTTTAGTGTATTTAATAAAATGGAGAGGGAAAAACATTCCATGGCCGTCATATAACAAAAACATTTATTGCACAGTAAACATAGGGGGAAAGTGTTGCACAACTCTTGGATTTTAAACATATCCTTCTAAACTGCCTGCTGTGGAAAGTGACACTGCATCTCATTTTCTACATCCTTAGCAGTAACGTTTGTTCTTCAACTACCAAATAAGTTCACCACAACATTAAAACCACCAGGTGGGTCTAATGTCGTGACTCTGACCAGTCTGTGGCTACACTGCCCTATACACAGCAAACTGCCAAGCACTCTGGCTGTGATCGAAAGGCTTTAGAACCTACAGTGCATTGTGTCTTGCTGCATATGGGACTGTGTAGCGTCACACCAGTCAGAGCCACGTGACCCCTGTTGGATTTTAATGCTATGGTCGATCAGTGTATGAACATGTGCGTTTAAAAGTATAACAAACAATTAACAAAAAGTGCACCACTGTTGGCCAGAAATGAAAAGGACACTTTGCACAACTTCAAATAATTTCCCTCCTCTAGGCCTGCAGCGATCACCTATGTACGGTGGCCGACAAGGGCAAACGCGCTGCAACGGCCAAAACACCTGCAGAAGAGAAACGCCATGTTTGGCAGCATCCAGGTGAGTGTCGGTGTAGTGGCGCCAAGAAGACTGCCCGTTGCCACAAATGACACAAGAAGAAGAGACACTTCCGGTTTTAGAGAGGAAATACAGCTGTTTTTCCGTTTCAGCGCTGTAGAACTTTCTTTATTTAAAGTATAAATGAGGAAAGAAAATCAAGTCTAACTTTAAAAAGGTGTCTGACATTTTCATCACAGAATCAAAAAACGATTTCATTTTCGTTTTTTTTGTTTCTGTTTATAAAACCAAACTTCAAATACCAAAAACTACACGGACCGTGAATGCTCTTTGTTTAGAATCTGTTCGGATTGTTTCCTATTGTTTATTCCTTCATGTGCATTCATGTCCTGATGGGAATAATATCCCAGAACAAAACTGACTGGATGATAGTTTTGCTTTCAAAAGTCAGTGAAGACCAAAGGAACAAAGCCACAATCAATTGAAAAAGGAAAACCAGCACAGAATACCTCAGGGAACGTGTTTGCTCTGTGGTCCATATTTGAAGCTGACCTTGTGTTGGAATGTTTGGATTTCTTGTTTAATATTGTTGATCCATTCATGGCCTTATGGAAATATTGGACTGTTTTAGGATGGATTTGATCTGCACTATGTTGGGATATGTTTTCAGGGCTTCCAGCCAACCCAAGTCTGTTCAGTCTGTACTGACTGTATATTGTGTTCAGTAAAGCAAACATTTGGGATCATCTGTTGGCCAAATCTTTTCTTTAATGTCATGTTGAATTGCTTTGCTTGGTAAGATCATGTAAACCCATGAGGCAAGAAAAACTCGAAAGCATATTTCTATGTCTTCAAACTTCTGGTTCCATGACCCTCAGCTCTTTTCAATAATATCCATGGAAAAGTTCCTATCAGATCCTTTTTAGAACCAATATAGGATCTACTGAATATTCTTCAGTTTAATGCCAGCAGGGGCGGAGCCACAGGGATCAGGTGACCCAGGTACCTGAGAACAGGCGTTCAGACTCCATTTAGAGACGACAGAGCAGAAGGAGGAGACGTGGCTGAGGCAGGTGAGTGTTGATCCAACGTTGTTCTCTTCCTGTCACAGAGTCTGAGTGTTAGCACTTTGGTTCAGGTTAAGGCCAGAGTTAGACTGAGCTCAGGCTGAGGGACCAGGGAAGGTTTTACCAGGGACCTCACATCTGTGTGTGTTTAATGTGACTGGGACTGACCTGAACAGTCAGTGTTTCCCTCTCAGAAACTTCCCTCTAAACCACGTCCCAGAGATCAAAGGTCCATCAGGTTCCAAAGGTCTGGTACTTTACGATCTAAAGGCTTTTACCAGGCAGGTGGATTTAGAAAAACCTGAGCAGGTGAAGTGAACTCTGTTTAAAGAGCAGTGTAAAATGTTTGGTGGTCTAAATGCTGCTTTAAATAATTCTTCCCAGAAATAGAAATAGAAATGTCCTGATAGTGTTTTGTTATTCTAGCTCTAGCTCTAGGGGATACCGGCACGTAACACGATGCGAGTTTTCCTCCCAAAGCTCTCCCACTCTCAACAAAATCCAGCAACACTACTACACTTAAAGGAAACTATTTATTTTCTGAATAACATCAAATAAGAAACTAAAACACTCCATGAACCCAGAACAAACAACAAACAATAGTAGTAGTCCTACTATTTCCTAACAAAAAAAAAAACCCAACAAAAAGACTCCATGAATGAGGTGGCAGTCCTGGAAAAGTGAAGTTGGTGGGGAAGTGATGGCAAATTAAAAGTGGTCTCTGGTCTGTCAGTGTCTTGTGATGTCAGTAACTTGACACATCTGGATCTGGATTTAAAGGGGTGAGGGTGGTCTCTGGTCTGTCAGTGTCTTGTGATGTCAGTGATGTCAGTAACTCTGACACATCTGTATCTGGATTTAAAGGGGTGAGGGTGGTCTCTGGTCTGTCAGTGTCTTGTGATGTCAGTGATGTCAGTAACTCTGATACATCTGTATCTGGATTTAAAGGGGTGAGGGTGGTCTCTGGTCTGTCAGTGTCTAGTGATGTCAGTGATGTCAGTAACTCTGACACATCTGTATCTGGATTTAAAGGGGTGAGGGTGGTCTCTGGTCTGTCAGTGTCTTGTGATGTCAGTGATGTCAGTAACTCTCACGCATCTGGATCTAAAGGGGTGAGGGTTGTTTCTGGTCTGTCAGGGTCTTGTGATGTCAGTGATGTCAGTAACTCTGATACATCTGTATCTGGATTTAAAGGGGTGAGGGTGGTCTCTGGTCTGTCAGTGTCTTGTGATGTCAGTGATGTCAGTAACTCTGATACATCTGTATCTGGATTTAAAGGGGTGAGGGTGGTCTCTGGTCTGTCAGTGTTTTGTGATGTCAGTGATGTCAGTAACTCTCACGCATCTGGATCTAAAGGGGTGAGGGTTGTTTCTGGTCTGTCAGGGTCTTGTGATGTCAGTGATGTCAGTAACTCTGATACATCTGTATCTGGATTTAAAGGGGTGAGGGTGGTCTCTGGTCTGTCAGTGTCTTGTGATGTCAGTGATGTCAGTAACTCTGATACATCTGTATCTGGATTTAAAGGGGTGAGGGTTGTTTCTGGTCTGTCAGGGTCTTGTGATGTCAGTGATGTCAGTAACTCTGACACATCTGGATCTGGATTTAAAGGGGTGAGAGTGGTCTCTGGTCTGTCAGAGTCTTGTGATGTCAGTGATGTCAGTAACTCTGACACATCTGGATCTGGATTTAAAGGTTCTATCTGTTTAGTTTCTTTTCAGTCATTTTGTAGAGGTGAGAACTCTGACACAAAACATGTTGTTGTTGTTGTTTTTATGTAATAATCTAAAAATATAATGTCAGACCTTCTTGGGGGGTCAGGTTCTGGTTGGTGGGCCCAAAAATCAGCCTTAAAGGTCCAGCACACCTACAGTAAAATATTCCAAACGACATGACTGCCTCATTGCCAAGTCATACAGCAATTTGAAATGACAGTCAACAAGTATGTGGCCTCACATCTGTGTGTGTCTGTGGCTGTTGGTTAATGTGTGTTTGGCTGGGACTGACCTGAACACACTGGTCTGACTTCATTCCAGGACCAGGAGCGTCTTCAGTCTGACACTGAGGCTCTAACCCTCACTGACAGTCTCAGATAAACACTAATGTTGTTACTTGTTAGGTCAGTTCTTTAACAAATGGACTCAGAGGATGGACTTCTGTTGATTATATCAGAGGTTTACTTGCAAGGAGTAACAGTCATACAAGCACCTCAGCACAAAACCACCACAGGTCAGCACGTGCAGTAACATGGCTAGTGAACCAGCAAGGATCATAGCCCTCCCCTATAATAGTTAGGTTGGTAGTAGATTTGCACCAGTGTAGATCACGATCTTTCTCCCTGAAGTGAAATCTCTCAAAAACAGGTATAATTAGCACTATAAGGTGTGAAGAAAGGTGGAGCAACAGCAGGAGTAGGTGGCCTCACATAGGAAGCTATTTATACAGCACAATTCAAAGTGCTTTACAGTAATAAAAGACAAGTTAAATGTACATATGAAAAAAATCAAAACAGGAAACAGCAACTAGCAAAAATTGAACCTGAAATAAAATGAAAGGAGAATGAGTGCAGATAAAACACCTTAGACAAAACACTTTCAGTCGTCATATGCTGAGCTAAAAGGAGAAGTTTTTATCTTGGACTTAAACATTGCCAGAGATGAGGCCTGTCTAACATCATCAGGAAGACTATTCCAGGTTTTAGCTGCATAGAACTGAAACGCTGCTTCTCCCTGTTTAGTCCTGACTCTGGCCACGAGCAGAAGGCCTGTCCCTGATGGTCTCAGAGTTCGAGATGGTTCATATGGCATCAACATGTCAGAGATGTAATGTGGTGCTGAGCCATGAAGAGACTTATACACAAGCAGTGCTGTTTTAAAGTCTATTCTCTGAGGGACAGGAAGCCAGTGCAGAGATCTGAGAACAGGAGTAATGTGGTTGTACTTCCTCGTTCTACAGAGCAGCAGTGTTCTACTTTCTTCAGTCTTGTCTCTGTTTATTTGGAGAAAGTTGTTTTGCATCCACACAGTGATCTGTTCAATGCAGTGACACAGTGAATTGACTGGTCCATATTCATCACCCAAGATAGACCCCTGGGGGCACCCCACATGTCAACGCCATTTGGTCTCAGACACAGTTACCAGTTTCAATGAAATACTTCCTGTCTTCAAGATAGGACTTAAACCATTTCAGGACAGTACCAGAGATGCGTATCCAGTCCTCTAACCTTTGTAACAGGATCACATGGTCCACTGTGTCAAAAGCAGCACTTAGATCCAGCAGTACTAAGACAGAGACACTGCCAGCGTCGGTGTTCAGACGAATGTCATTTGTCACCTTGATGAGGGCAGTTTCAGTGCTGTGATGGGGCCTAGAACCTGACTGAAGATCATCAAAGCAGTTGTTTAGCAGGAGAAAGTCAGGAAGTTGTTGGTAAACAACTTTTTCAAGGACTTTGCCTAAAAACAGCAGGTTTGATATGGGCCGGTAGTTGTTCAGGACTGTGGCATCAGGACTGGTCTCCTTCAGGAGAGGCTTGATGACAGCAGGTTTCAAGGCCCTTGGAAATGTTCTAGACTGTAGTGAGTTATTAACTAACTAAGTGAGATGTGGTAACAAACTGCTTAGTGCTGATTTCAGAAATCTAGAGCGTCAAACATGGAGGCAGCAGGTGGGTGGACTCGGAACTGGAGATGGTCTCTTCAACTGTTTTGTCATTGACAGGTGTAAAATGTGTCAGTTCTACCAAGTGTCTCCTGGATGGCTGCAGAGTTGGGATCTGTGTTGGGCAGTTTCTTGCAGGTTTAATCCCTTGAACCTTGTCATTAAGAATAAAGCCAACTCATTGATTTAGATGTTGACATTAGTTCTGATGACAATGGAGACGGAGGGTTTCCCCTTTTTGGATTTCTGTTCATGGACTACCCCGTTAAGTTAAGCTAAGTAGCCGTTTGTTCTTTGTATGTGCTTGTCACCATGTTCTGTGTTCTAGTTTAGTCCCTGGTTTCATGTCTTTGCGTCCCTTGCAGCCTGGTGTGTCCCCTAGTGTGTGTGTGACCCAGACCCTCATGTCTTGTCCCTTTTGTTCATGTTGTCTTGTAATGTTGATTTTGATTTCTGTTAAAATAAAGTTTGCTTTCTGAACCTGAAGTACCAGAGTGGGCAAATCATTAGTCCTAATTAAGAGCCCCCTCGCGAATCTTGACAGGGTCCACACAAATCCGCTGAAACTAAAGGAGGAAACAACAGGCCATGACTTCCTGTGGACACAAAGTCCTTACCTGCTGAAGAATGCACAGAACAGAGGCCCAGCTTTAAAGACAGTTAGCTGCCTGCTCTGAGTCCAGTGTGGCTGGGATTTCCTGTTTGCTCAGCCTGGTCTGCGTCTCTTGGACTGAGAAACTTCAAACTGATCAGTGATTGATGTGAAATCAATAAAACCATGTTTGTGTTTGCAGAGGTCAGTACCACAGACAAAGACCAGAGTGTCCAGGATCCAGCTGTCTGTGTGTGAAGAGGGACTGGTCCAGACCTGATCCTATGATATTCAGTACTGAACCTGGATCCTGAGACCCACAGTAAGAGACAGGTCCTACTGTAAACTGAGCTGAAGATGAGTCCGTGTTGGACTGGGGTTCAGAATGAGTAGAAGTAGGAGTCCTGGGTGGATCCTTACTGAGCGAGCACAGGAAGAAAATATTTCTTCAGATATTTCACAGAACGTCTTTAGTTTGGTTTCTCACAATAAGACAAAGCTCATCTAACATCAAACATCATGACCTTAAGCTGTGAGGTGAAGAAAACCTGTTCCAGAAACACACAGCAGTGTTTTTCTCATGGACCTGTTCTGTGTAGTTTCCCTAAAGAGAACCAACAGGTGGACAGTAGCAGTGAGTGGAACAGACACTGCAGTCCTGCCCACACACTCCAGCCTGTGGATACACTAAATAAAGTGTGAAGTCAAATGTTAACAAGCAAAATATGGTTTTTGACTTGAAGTCCAACTTATTCCAAACTTTTCCTTTTTCAAATTTGTCATAATTACGTATCTTTGATTCATTTTTTGTTTGTGAACTCAGTGTTGATTTTAGTGTCTCACTCCATCTGTTCACACTCGGTTTAAATTGGACTCAGGGCAGCTGGAGTTTGTCTCCAGAAACATCTGGAATTCATCTGGATTTTTGTTATTTCATCATTGTCAGAACAGGCTCCGATTAAAAACTCCAACAAAAGTAGAAACAATAACACAACTGTTGACACTGGTCTCTGATCTCACCAGGGACTCACAATGGGACCAGGGGACATATTAGATATTCTAGAGGATCTGGGAGAAGATGAATTTAAAAAGTTCAAGTGGTTCCTGGAGCAGGAAGGCATCAGAAGGAGCCAGGTGGAGGGGGCAAGAAGATCTGACACTGTGAGTCTGATGGTGCAGAGATATGGACTTGATGGAGCTGTGGAGGAGACCAAGAAGGTGTTAGAGAAGATTCCCAGGAAGGACCTGGTGCAGAGTCTGTCAGACATCAGCTCAGGACCAGAAGGTCAGTAACAGGAAGAGGAAAGGACAGTGTTGTTTGTTTTTTTTAACAGAATTCAGGTTTTACCAGTTAGACTTTAATCCTGTCCAACAACCAGACAGTGGACTTGTTGAAATTCACTGAATTGGAATTTGCTTGAAAGTTCAGAAGGTTCATGTTGTGATTTAAGATGATATCACATTGGTGATGGAAACATTACACTGGTGCTGTTCTAAGAGAAAATCCTGGTCTTGGCTGGTGTTTCATTTGGAGCAGGAAGACATGCAGTGTTGTCCACCTGAGTCTGAGCATGTGGCCATTAAAAATGACACTAAACCAAATCCACATGAACGTAACTATGAAAATAACAGACACCCCCCTTTGTCTCTCACCAGGACCCCTCTGGTCTCAGACGTCTGAGGCTCACCCTCCTCATGACCCTTCAGCAGCTCCTCACACTAAAGGTAAATCTGCTTGTTTTGAATCAGTGGAAGACACAGATCACATCCCTGGACAGATGGATCAGACATGATAAGGCTGTAATTACAGTCACATAGTAAAAAGAAGCTGCATCTGGAGACATGTGCACTAATGCTTTTATGTTCTTCCCCATCTATGTTTGGCTCAGTTGTGGTGGTTCCAGTACCAGAGCCACAGTCCATCACATACTATCAGGAGATGCTCCGGTCAAACCTCAAAGACAGGTTCATGTGTGCAACACAAGGATGGACACAGAATAAGGATAAGCAGCGTCTGGATGAGATCTATACTGAACTGTACATCACAGCTGGAGCCTGCACACACATCAGCGAACAGCACGAGGTCAGGCAGCTTGAGATGGCAGGGAAGAAAACCGATACAGAGAAACCAGTGAAACCCAGTGACATGTTCAAACCTCCTCCTGAACAAGACAGACCCATAAAAACAGTGCTGACCAATGGGATCGCAGGAATTGGAAAAACATTCCTTGTGCACAAGTTTGTGTTGGACTGGGCCGAAGGACGAACCAATCAGGACGTGGATCTGCTTTTCCTCCTCACCTTCCGTCTCCTGAATCCACTGAAGGGAGACCAGTTCAGTCTGGCAGAGCTCCTGCATGAATGTATTAAGGAAACTGTTGGGATCAAGGAGGAGGCTCTGAATTTCATCTTTCAAAAGCTGCAGTCATCAGGAAACACCAACTATGACAAGAGTGAATTCAAGCTCCTGTTTATTTTGGATGGACTGGATGAGAGTCGCCTCCAGCTGGACTGTAGTACCGATAAAACTCAAAGACTTAAATTTAAAGTGACAGAGTCCACCTCAGTGGACGAGCTGCTGACAAACCTCATCAGGGGGAAACTGCTTCCCTCCGCTCGCCTCTGGATAACCACCAGACCTGCAGCAGCCAATCAGGTCCACCCAGATTTTGTGGACATAGTGACAGAGGTCAGAGGGTTCACAGACCAACAGAAGGAGGAGTACTTCAGGAAGAGGTTCACAGATGAGGAGTGGTCCAATAAACTCATTTCCCACATCAAGAGCTCACGAAGTCTCCACATCATGTGTCACATCCCGGTCTTCTGCTGGATCACTGCTACAGTTCTGGAGGATCTGTTGGAAAACAGAGAGGTGGAAGAGCTGCCCAAGACCCTGACTGAGATGTACGCAGAGTTCCTGTGGTTTCAGATCAAACAGAGGGAAAAGAAATACGGTTCAGAAAAGTGTTTTCAGGACATTAAGTCATTAGCAAAACTGGCTTTTCAGCAGCTGGAAAAAGGAAACCTGGTCTTTTATGAGAAAGACTTAAAAAAGAGCGGCATTGATGTCAGACAAGCCTCAGTGTACTCAGGAGTGTTCACAGAGATCTTTAAAGAGGAGAGGGGGAGGAAGAATGAAGCCATGATGTTCAGCTTTGTTCATCTGAGTGTTCAGGAGATTCTGGCTGCAGTCTACATGGTCCACTGTTACTCCAACAGGAAGACACAGGTACTGAAGAAGTTCCTGGGGGGAAAGTACAGATGGTTACCTCTTTTTATGGTTGATTTAACCCTAGATCACTTCCTGTTGGGAGCCATGGAGAAATCCCTGGACAGTAAAAGTGGCCACCTGGACCTGTTTGTCCGCTTCCTTCATGGCCTCTGTCTGGAGTCCAACCAGAGAGTCTTAGGAGGCCTGCTGGGTCAGACAGAGACCAGTCCAGAAACCATCCAGAGAGCCATCAACAACCTGAAGGAGATGAACAGAGATGATATCTCTCCTGACAGAAGCATCAACATCTTCCACTGTCTGATGGAGCTGAACGACCACTCAGTCCATCAGGAGATCCAAGAGTTCCTGAAGTCAGGGAACAGATCAGGGAAGAGACTCTCTGAAATCCAGTGCTCAGCTCTGGCCTACATGCTGCAGATGTCAGAGGAGGTTCTGGATGAGTTGGACCTGAACCAGTACAAGACATCAGACCAGGGACGACTGAGACTGATTCCAGCTGTGAGGAACTGCAGAAAGGCTGAGTAAGTCCAGATGTGCCCAAGTGAAAAAAATCTATTTTTGTATATTTTCTAAAGTATATTGAGTATACTTTTGAAATACTTTGAAATACTTGAAGTTGTGTTAAAATGAAACCAGTGAAGTTGCTGGAAGCTGCAGTATAAATCTGCTTTAGTACATGAAAAACCTATTTTTCACGTATTATTGGGTACTTTTGCTGCCCAAAATACTACACTACTGTTAAAATATACATGAAACATTTGAAGTTGACTTGTTGCAAATGTCCAAAATCTATAGTGACATTAAACTGACAGTGTATTACTAATAGACTTTGAGCCAAAGTAAATGTACTTGAAATATACTCTGAACTCATTTGAACTATGTATGAAATACAATAGAATGAGGTTTGAAATGTGACAAAAGTATGCAAAGTATATTTTTCCAAGTATTTGAGTATTTGTTGTGAAAATGAGCCACTGACTTTGTGTTAAATTGCAACCAAGTTGAACATGTTGCATTAAAAGACACAATGATATTGGATTGATATTCCTAGTAAATATAAGTCCACTATAAGCATCATTGTGTGTTTAATAAATACACCAACAATGCCCTCTGAATGGATTCTCCAAACACTGAGTCTGAAATGTAGATACTTTACTTAGATTCCAATCCAATGATGTTGGACTAAAAGCACGACTTCCTGTTAGCATGTTCTCAAACGCTCTTACTTTGAAAAGCCCAGTGCACTTTGAAGACGTTCTAAAAGGATTGAAAATAATCGGAACTCCTACACAAAGTCCAAAACCCGTCAGTCCAACAAATATTGATTTGAACTCTAACACTATTAAATCCAGCCATTTAAGGGCTTTGGAACAAAACAAGTCATTCAAGGTAACAACAATAACAATAAACAGGAACAACAGTTTGTGTTTTCTATTAGTGAGGTCAAAGTATTATTTGGCTGCACCACTATGGGACTAACATGGATTTTAGTGATCTTCAGGATTCTGCATAGTTCTCCGAAGAATTCTGTCCAAACATCCAAAATACATGAAGTAAACATGTAGTATGAAAGAGTATTTTGAAGTGAAACTTTGTCCACAGGAATTAGACCACTTCCAAGAGTCCACTTTCCCACAGCCAGGAACACATACATTGTGTACTTTAAATAAGTCTACTGAAATAGAGCTCAAGTTAAATGGAGGCATAGTATTATATTTGGAAGAGAATGAGACAATTTGAAGTAAAAACACAAACCATGAACAGACTTTTGGAAAATATCACTAAATATACTTCAAAATCTGTTGAAAGTAAAGTGCACTTTGAAGAAATCTGCTAAATGACTAATGAAGTAATGAGATCATTTCAATATACTTTGCAAACATTGACTTTGAATCTGCTTTTTTTGTCTCAGTAACTCTTTGACTAATCTTGTACTTTGGAGACTCACCAAAAATGTACTTTTACTACGTTTCAACACAAGCACAAATACACTTGGTAAAATGTGTGAACACACTTTATCTGCTAAAAGTAGAATTGAAGTCTGAAACAATAGATTGATTTTTCACTTGGGTGATCATCACCATAATGTTCCTCTTGTTTATTGTGAGAATGACAGCAGCTGGATTTTGTCCCAGATGTTCTTGAGCTGTTCCAAATGGTGTCAGTCCAAAAGCTGCAGATGTTCCTGTTGTTTTTTTCTCTCTGTCCAGTGAATGAACACAGTTCTTCTTTTTCTTTCCAATGGTTTTTCCATGGGACACATTTTTCTTCTGTTTCTCTTCACACACTGATGTTTTTCTGCCACATGTGGACAAATGTCCAACATTGGAATAAACGGGGACAGGCCTGTTGTGGAAGTTCCAAAGGAACTGAGTTTTCTCTGCTTCCTGTCCAAGATGAAAGCAGAACAAAGATGAAGCGTGTGCAGTGTGACAGAGAGTGAGAGGAATTCTTATTTCATGTCCAACCCACTGAGAGAAGATCAGGTGAACCACTGATGTGAAGACACAACAGGACATGTCCCTGTTTGACATCAAGTGATTCAACTCAATATATTGTCTCTGTCATAATAACAGCTTTTCTAATATATGTGTCCTCACAGACTTTCTGGCTGTGGACTCTCAGAGACTCACTGTGAAGTCGTGGCCTCAGCTCTGAAGTCCAACCCCTCCCATCTGACAGAACTGGACCTGAGTGGAAACGACCTGCAGGATCCAGGAGTGCAGCAGCTGTGTGGTGGACTGCAGAGTCCACACTGTAGACTGGAGACTCTGAGGTCAGTTGACTGACTGTTCCTATTGTAGATCTTAGATGTTGAATCCACAACTAAAGCTCCTGTGAATGTTGGTTGTTCCATTCAGTGTTTTCATTGTTCTTCTATTCTCAGCAGACTAAGAATGATTCCTTCAGTTTCACTTCATTTCACTGAGCTGTCTTCAATAATGTGTGTTCACTCATATTGAATAGTCATATTAATAATGATGTGTTTCTTTCTATAGAAGCTTTGAAGAACAGAGTGTCCCAAAAATGTCATCTGTCAGGAAGTTGTTCTGAATCCTTTGTGTTTCTAAACAAACTGTGGAAACAGTCCAAAGCTGAAACTGTTTCAACTGAAACTGTCCAGTGTTTGTCCAAGTTTGGATCCCAACAATATGTCAATATTGGACCAGACTAATATCTGACCTGATCCTCCTGAGAGCCAGAAGGAAAAAGGTTGGAATATTTCCATTTTGGAATAGAAGTGAAGACTTTGGGACGTGAGAAACAAAGTCCTCTTTCTTTTTGGGGAAGAACACGTCCCTGTAGTGGACATTGGGTCTTGCTTTGTCCCAAAAACCACACAATAAGCATCAGTTTGCTGACGATAATGTTGGATTTTCTCTGCATTTGTATCTGATTTTTCTCACTTGATGAAACTCAGAGAAACATATGACACAGTCAGTTGTCAACATCTATGAATGGGATTCCAAAGCTTGTGTTTAGTGGCCAATGACACAGTGGGGATCAGTCCCAACACAAGGACATGATGTGGTCTGTGCATTGGGACTGGGCCATTAGAAAGCAGTTGTCAGCCTGTTGTCATTGCCAAGGCCTCAAATCCTGATGCTGTGTGAAGAAGCTTTGAGTAGTTTTTGTTCCTGAACTGAAGCCAGCAGCTTTTGGTCCTGACACTGTCCACCCAGTTTGTTCCCTGATCCAAATCTCATTGTGAAGAACAAATCCACAGTGTCTCTATAAAGTTGATCCCATAGAAATGAAAGCACATGTGGAGCACAGAGACACACAGATGAAATCATGTGTCCAGGTGGTTGAGCTGTGTTTAGTGTCTGAGCTGCTGCTGCTGCTGCTGCTGCTTTACCTTTGTGCTGTGCTGAGGCTGCAGCCAATAAAGCCAGAGAAGAAGATGCAGAGAGGGAAGAGACAGGAGACAGGAGAGCCTGGGGGAGCTTCCTTGGCTCAGATAGAATAAGGAGGAACAATTCAATGCATTGTTTTGCTGCACTTTGGAACTGGGTCAACAAACTTTAAGCAGGAAACTTTAAAGCTGCACAGTGACAGTATGAGCCATCAACTAGATTGATTCTGCTGTTGGCTGGAAAGCAGCTTCTCTTCCCATGTGCTGACAATAATATCATGATATAGTCAGACTATTATTACTATTATTCTGACTGTTCTCATATTATTCTTCTCATTATTATCATTCTACATTTCCCTTCAGGGATTAATCAAGTTGATCTCATCTCATTATTCTGATGGAAATAAGAAGAATTGTCATCATCATCATCACCATCCTCATTGTCATCAACATCAGTGTCACATTGGATCTCCTTCTTTGCTTCTTTATTCAGGTTGAGGGGCTGCAGTTTGTCAGAGACCAGCTGTGGTTATCTGGCCTCAGCTCTGAAGTCCAACCCCTCCCATCTGAGACACCTGGACCTGAGTCGTAATAACCTGCAGGATCCAGGAGTGCAGCAGCTGCGTGGTGGACTGCAGAGTCCAGACTGTAGACTGGAGACTCTGAGGTCAGACCCCATGTTTAGGTTGTGTGCTGAGATGAATGTGATGTGAAAGTTGTGCTGACACTAAACTGCAGACATGAGGCTGATATTAGACTGATCCACACTGAGGATCTTCATGGGAAAGGCTGTTTTCCCTCTCAGAGAAATGTGGCTGCACAACATGAGTTTGTATAGATGGAGCCACAGGTGGAGCTGGCAGAGTTTCAGAGCTGAAGTCACTCCGTCTTTATTGAAGCAGCAGCATGTTGGCATTCATATTAATGACAGCTCTTTGTCCCTTTTAGGATGGGACTGCTTTGAACCTGCATCCTGTTGGCTTCAGCTGTTTGGAGTTTCCACTTTCTAAACTTCTACTTTCTAAACCTTCTTCAGCTCTGAACACATTCTGAAACATTCAACACTTTCAAGAGGAACTTTGGTTTCTAACGTCACATCTTTGCTTCTTTATTCAGGTTGGAGAGCTGTAGTTTGTCAGAGATCAGCTGTGGTTATCTGGCCTCAGCTCTGAAGTCCAACCCCTCCCATCTGAGAGAATTGGACCTGACTCACAACGACCTGCAGGATCCAGCAGTGCAGCAGCTGTGTGGTGGACTGCAGAGTCCAGCCTGTAGACTGGAGACTCTGAGGTCAGTTCACTGACTGTTTGTTCCTATTGTAGATCTTTAGTGTTGAATTATTGTTTGAACTCAGTGTTTGCACAGACATAACTTCTATTGAAGTTGATTTTCTTTTCCTGTCTTTGGATTTTTCTGAGGCTAAATTCAGTCTTTAGTCCCAAATGACTGAGTCTCACAGAAAGTTGGTCTCATTGTGTCTAATGAGTCACATGTGTCAGCAGAAAATCCTCTGAACTAATATTTGTTGGAAATGGATCCAGTTTCTTTGATGCAGTAGAAATATTTCTTTGATCATTGATATTGATGGTTGAGAAGACACACAGACAGGTGTGTTTCCATCACTTCAGAGGACATTCCATTGACTTCCATTGATTTCCTGGAGACAAAGCCAAACCAGAAGCACTACTTGGTGAACCCTAAGCACAAGCTGAACCTCAACTTCCAGACAGCTTCTTCCACACAGAAATCCAAACAGGTCCTGGACTAGATTATTGGCCCCCTTTTTCGATGTTGCCAAATGGATTTGGAGCAGGTGGTTGACCTTGGACTCACCTGTTGGGAGTCCCAGTTAGTGCAGCCTAATAATCCCTCATTCAGTCAGTTGAAATGGACAAAGTCCTGTGAGGACCCTCTGGTCCCAACATGTAAGAAACAGTAGATCAGTTGACAGACAAAGCATTACCTTGATCCATGTTGCTATTGGACCTTGATCTGTTGTCCAGTGGCCTCGGGCTCCACAGAACCCGACTCTATGGAAACTTTAGTGCCAAAGAGGAACAGTGTGTCAGTTGTGTGGAAATATTTTGGCTTTAAAGAAAGAAGATGCTGCGTGGCGTCAAAACCTGCCTTGCTACTGTTGCTGCCTCATGGGCCAAGACTAGCAAGGCTAAAAGGCCGAGCACCACTGTGTCAAATGAACCAATCCCACCCAACATGACCAGATGTTGGAAAGTTTAACTCCATATGAATCGAGTTTAAAACATCACATGGAAATTCCTGTTTCTCACAATGACTTTGAATTAAAGTCAGAGATTTTTCATCTTTCTGCACTTTCTTCTTCATGTTAATGTGACATCAATTCACACCTCAGCTAATTTCATCATAACAGCCTGGATGGACCAGTTTCTATTGACACTTGTGTTGTATTTATAATATTGTGTTGTTCTATTCATTGTTCATGTTTGTTCAATAAGAAAACAGGAAGTTGGTCTTTGCTTCTTTATTCAGGTTGGAGGGCTGCAGGTTGTCAGAGACCAGCTGTGGTTATCTGGTCTCAGCTCTGAAGTCCAACCCCTCCCATCTGAGGCACCTTGATCTGAGCGATAACAACTTGCAGGATCCAGGAGTGCAGCAGCTGTGTGGTGGACTGCAGAGTCCAGACTGTAGACTGGAGACTCTGAGGTCAGTTCACTGACTGTTTGTTCCTATTGTAGATCTTTAGTGTTGAATTATTGTTTGAACTCAGTGTTTGCACAGACATAACTTCTATTGAAGTTGATTTTCTTTTCCTGTCTTTGGATTTTTCTGAGGCTAAATTCAGTCTTTAGTCCCAAATGACTGAGTCTCACAGAAAGTTGGTCTCATTGTGTCTAAAGAGTCACATGTGTCAGCAGAAAATCCTCTGAACTAATATTTGTTGGAAATGGATCCAGTTTCTTTGATGCAGTAGAAATATTTCTTTGATCATTGATATTGATGGTTGAGAACACACACAGACAGGTGTGTTTCCATCACTTCAGAGGACATTCCATTGACTTCCATTGATTTCCTGGAGACAAAGCCAAACCAGAAGCACTACTTGGTGAACCCTAAGCACAAGCTGAACCTCAACTTCCAGACAGCTTCTTCGACACAGGAATCCAAACAGGTCCTGGACTAGATTATTGGCCCCCTTTTGGGGACACGTCCATTTCCAATCACCTTCCTGTCGTTCTTGAGATCCAGATTTCCTTGACTCCATGTAAATCCAGTATTTCAGCTCAGTCCTTGTCAGATTCCTCCACGGACTCCTGGGGAATTCAATGATGCATTTATGAAAACACATTTATCTACTTTGGATAGTTGAACTTCCTCACTGAGTCCACAGGATTTAATTTCATCTTTTCACTCTACATGTCCTACTCTATTGGCCTCTATCGCCCCCCTCAGGATGAAGAGACCTAAAGTCTCTACAGAACCCTGGTTAAACTATATGAGCCAGAGTTGAAGAAGATGCTGCCCACAGGCAGAACGTCCGTAGAAGAATTACCGGCTCCATGTGTCTCTGGGAATCCTGAGAAACTCTTTGAAGGACTACCAGAAAACCATTCAAACTGCTCCATCTGACTGTTTGTCCAAAATCCTGGTCAGCTACTCTCATGGCCCAAGAGCTTTATTTAGCAAACCTGTCACTGATCCATCCACCAGTGGACTCTCCAGTGTCTCTACAAGAACCTTTTAGTGACAACAGGACTTCTGCTAGACAAGGCCTTGCTAACCCTGTTTGGGACTGGGCTCAGGGTTTGATTTGCTCTGTGTCTTCAAGCACTTTGAGCCTGTTTCATTGTCTTTTCTTTCTGAAGTGGTGAAACACTTGAAACCAACCCCCTGTCCCCTGGATGGAGTTCCTGCTAAAGTCCTTAAGGAGGTTTTTAGCTCTTTCATGAATAAGTCCCTCAGTCTAGGTGTGTTCCCAGCTGATTTCAAACATGCAGTGGTCACTCCGTTACTGAAAAACCATGTTGACCCCTCAGTTTGATCCAGTTATAGACCAGTTACTCATCTGACATTTCTCTCTAAAGTTTTAGGAAAAGTGTTTTTTAATCAGTTTCTGTCATTTTAGAAGAAAATCCAGGTTTTGAAGTCGACCCAATCCAGAATGGGCACTATTAAAAATCCATCCTGATATGATGTTATCAGGTGAATAAAGCCAGAGAAGAAGATGCAGAGAGGGAAGAGACAGGAGACAGGAGAGCCTGGGGGAGCTTCCTTGGCTCAGATAGAATAAGGAGGAACAATTCAATGCATTGTTTTGCTGCACTTTGGAACTGGGTCAACAAACTTTAAGCAGGAAACTTTAAAGCTGCACAGTGACAGTATGAGCCATCAACTAGATTGATTCTGCTGTTGGCTGGAAAGCAGCTTCTCTTCCCATGTGCTGACAATAATATCATGATATAGTCAGACTATTATTACTATTATTCTGACTGTTCTCATATTATTCTTCTCATTATTATCATTCTACATTTCCCTTCAGGGATTAATCAAGTTGATCTCATCTCATTATTCTAATGAAAAGAAGAAGAATTGTCATCATCATCATCACCATCCTCATTGTCATCAACATCAGTGTCACATTGGATCTCCTTCTTTGCTTCTTTATTCAGGTTGGAGAACTGCAGGTTGTCAAAGACCAGCTGTGGTTATCTGGCCTCAGCTCTGAAGTCCAACCCCTCCCATCTGAGACACCTGGACCTGAGCTACAACCAGGGCCTGCAGGATCCAGGAGTGCAGCATCTGTGTGGTGGACTGCAGAGTCCAGACTGCAGACTGGAGACTCTGGGGTCAGTTCACTGACTGTTTGTTCCTATTGTTGATCTTTAGTGTTGAATTATTGTTTGAACTCAGTGTTTGCACAGACATAACTTCTATTGAAGTTGATTTTCTTTTCCTGTCTTTGGATTTTTCTGAGGCTAAATTCAGTCTTAAAAAAGGAGGTTGGTCTTTGCTTCTTTATTCAGGTTGAGGAGGTGCAGTTTGTCAGAGACCAGCTGTGGTTATCTGGTCTCAGCTCTGAAGTCCAACCTCTCCCATCTGAGACACCTGGACCTGAGCTGGAACAACAACCTGCAGGATCCAGGAGTGCAGCACCTGTGTGGTGGACTGCAGAGTCCAGACTGTAGACTGGAGACTCTGAGGTCAGACCCCATGTTTAGGTTGTGTGCTGAGATGAATGTGATGTGAAAGTTGTGCTGACACTAAACTGCAGACATGAGGCTGATATTAGACTGATCCACACTGAGGATCTTCATGGGAAAGGCTGTTTTCCCTCTCAGAGAAATGTGGCTGCACAACATGAGTTTGTATAGATGGAGCCACAGGTGGAGCTGGCAGAGTTTCAGAGCTGAAGTCACTCCGTCTTTATTGAAGCAGCAGCATGTTGGCATTCATATTAATGACAGCTCTTTGTCCCTTTTTGAATGGGACTGCTTTGAACCTGCATCCTGTTGGCTTCAGCTGTTTGGAGTTTCCACTTTCTAAACTTCTACTTTCTAAACCTTCTTCAGCTCTGAACACATTCTGAAACATTCAACACTTTCAAGAGGAACTTTGGTTTCTAACGTCACATCTTTGCTTCTTTATTCAGGTTGATCAGCTGCAGTTTGTCAGAGACCAGCTGTGGTTATCTGGCCTCAGCTCTGAAGTCCAACCCCTCCCATCTGACAGAACTGGACCTGAGCTGGAACAAAAACCTGCAGGATCCAGGAGTGCAGCAGCTGTGTGATCTTGTCCAGGATCCAGACTGTAGCCTGCAGACTCTGAGGTCAGTAGAGGGCTGGAGTCAGTCCATGGTGCTTTCAGCAGGATTGGGCTAAACCCAGTCAGTATCAAAGCAAAGATCCAGGATTTCCTGTAAAGCTCCAACCTTCTCAGTGAAGCTGTGAGAGGAGAACAGGGACAGGCTTCAGGATTGGACAGAAAGACAGAGAGAGAGACAACAGTCAGCCAATCAGATCAGCCAGAAGCTTGTTGTGATCATGTGTTTGAGTTGATGTGAAGACAACTGTTGCTGATGAAGTCAGTGAGTCAGGAACACAAAAACAGTCTTTTATCCAGATCAATGTCAGGCAGCTGAGGTTGAGCTTAATTCCTGCATTTCAATCCAACAAACACTGGTTCACTTTGGCCTGGTCGGTCACCATGGAAACTGGGTTGATCAATATAGTCATCTATAGCTAACTTGCACTGAAGCAGGATCAGTTTCATGTCTCACATGAGAATTTATCAGTAGCCAATCAACAAAGTGGAGAAACTCCAGTCAGTCTTCAAACAGGATCCCAGTCTGAACCAAATCCTGGTTCACCTTAAAGTCACAGTGAAGACCAGAGCAGTGGGCTGAGTCCTAGGTTCTGTCAGAGGTCATGTGGGCTCTGAATCAGCAAATCAGGTCAATTGAAGGTTTGTGATCATTTCAGTTGAGTCTGATCTAATTCTAGCAGTGAACAGTTTAATCCATAATGTGAAGGAATGAATCCAAACTACAGCCTGTGATGAACTGAGGAGAAATCTGATGGGATTGTCAGCAGGGACTGGACAGAACACACACGTTGCAGATCCATGATGTGTGGTGGTGCAGTGTATTGTCTGGAGCTAGTTGAGGGTTTGATGACTCCTTGTATGTGGACGCCTGCTGAGAGAAGGAGGAAATAAAAAGGAGGAAAAGAGAATCTGATTATTTATTTACTCTCCTTCTAACTGAGGTTTGTTCCAACAGGTTTGGCTTCAGGGGGGAAACAGTGACTCAATGTTCCAAAGTCAAATCCTGTGAGTAACATTGAAACATTGTCTTCATCTAATTTTTAAAGTCTGATTTTACAAAGTGTTTTTGCTCATTTCATTGTCAAATCTTTCTAAATTGTGTTTTTGTCTTGGCTCAGGAAAACACCTGCGCCCAAAGAACTACAGGCTGTGTTTGATTTGAGGTTCCTGCAGATCCTTCCAAGTCTCAACAGGTCTTGAAATTCCAAATCTGTGGAGAATCACTTGAATCTGGGAACTGAACACCCCGAAGAGAACAGGAATGGACAGAGTTCCAGACAGATCACCAATCACATGGTGTTCTGCACAATGAAGGACCAACCAGATGGATTCTAAGATTCTTTTCCACCACTGCAAACAAGCTGCTGTTAGACTGTTCTAATGTTTGATTCTTTAATTCAGCTCATGTCTCTGATCAGTTCTCCCTCTGTTTCCCCCTGTGGAAATATTGGAAATAGCTGAATTAATCTTCCAAAGACAACTGACTGCAAAGTGTCTGTGACTTCACCTCAAACTCTTATCAAGGTGTTGATCCAAATATGGAAATGTCTTGATTTTGTCTTTTTGCCTTTTTAAACCACTTTTTGTTTCCTGACATTTGAGTGTCCACATCCAGATGTGACAGTGGCCTCAATCTTTGCAGTGACGGTGCAGTGGTCGCTTGCTGCCACTGTTTGGGAAAGGTGCCCCCTTACTCCGTAGGAAACCAAACTTCTTTCTCCCAGTTGTTCTAGTTCCAGCCCTGGTTATGGTTTGTTTTGTTCAGAAAGGTGTTGGGAAGCCACGGCTCCTGCTCATTGGTCCAGTCTGAGTCTGCTCACCTCATTTCTACTGAATCTGTTTGGATGTGCTGTCCATTCTCCTCGTCCCACTGCTGAACCAGGAAAACTGGCATGTTGTGTTGCAGCCCCAGGCCTGGAACAAAACAGAGACCAGCCCTGCTCAGTCCTGGAAACACATGATCCAATATGTAACCATATCCGTTCCATAAGCATTCATTGGATCTTATATGATCAATCTTTTATATTCATTATGTAAATGGCCTATATTTCTATTTTTATTATTAGGACTCTGTTGCTATAATAAACATGTGGTTCAGACTTTGTCGACTGGAGACTTTGATTTCACACATTGGCAGAGAAGAAAAGAGAATCTGCATGTTGCTGAGGACTGGAGACAGGTGAAAGGGTCCTAACCTGTCCTATAAAGAACCTCTAACCTATAGGAGGCCACTAACCTGTAGGAGAACATAAGAACAAAGGAAACACCACGGTGCAGGATGAATAAGAATGTGAATGAAAGGTCTGTGGACGGTGCCGATAATCAGTTGGCTTTGGGTTTATATATATATGTAGACCTGAAGAGCTAATATGGTGGTGGGATAGCAGCTGTTATCAGACCACAACCAAGGTGTGGGAACCCTGTTTATAAAGCTGGATGTGTACCTGAGTCTGGACCTGGACCTGAGTCTAAAGCAGAAATCTGGGACTAACCTTTAGTTGCTCACCACAACTGTTGTTGCTACAAATCCTGTTCATGTTGTTCTGAGTGTAATGTAAAGATGATGATTTTAACCTTTGACCCTTTTGAGGCTGAGATTAAAACTAGGAGGGGCTAGAAACTAAATTTAGATCAGATCAGATTATTGATGAGATGGGGCTGGGTTTAGGACTAGAGGGGACTAGATTTAGGACCCCCTGTGGTCCTAAGGCACAGGGTTTGTGGGTAAACAAAGACCAGATTGTGGCTGCAGAAAAGCCTCCAGAGGATCAGAGGAAATAACTGATGTTTCAGTGTTTGTCTCCTGGTCCAGGCTCCAGTTTGATGTAGAACATTTGGAAAAAGGGCAGGTTTTGGCCTTGGCCAGTCATTTCCAGTGGGGACATGTCACAGGTTCAGTTTTTTCCAACACGTCTTCTAGGAGGACGTCTTTACTATATTAAGGGACCGGACAGGGACATAAGAGCAAAAGTGGTTTGTGGTGTTGAGGAAGCCGACGCCACTTTTGCTGCATTTCCTGACAGCCCAGCAGGAGGTCACAGTGGCCAGAAAAAGACCAGAGGTGCCATTTCAAAACGTTCCTTCTGGCCTGGAAGGACCAGGGACATGGACAGATGGGTAAGAATGCACTTTATTATTTCCAAATCAGTCATTTCACCCACTAGTTCATGAATCATTTCATGAGTTCTGATGTATTTGAACACATAACCAGACTGAAGGACATTTGGTGCTTGTGTGGGACATTGCAGTCCAATGGAGTCAGTCATTAAATGTTCCCCAGCACATTATCTTTAAGTGACTGCATCATAGTGTCAGCTGAGACTAAATGAGTTGGCAACCATTGGCAATGAGGGTTGGCAAACTGTACCAGACATAATATGTTAGAGTCCCAGTTTGCTGTTGTTCTGACCTCATCATGCATCTATGTTTTATACAGGTGTCAGAATGGATGGTGTGCCAGTCAGCCCAGCACATGATAAAGCAGGAGGTTCAGTTCACTCCTATGAAGGTGTTCATGTTTCTATCAGATATATTGTTACTGTGAGACATGGTCAGATGGTCCCGATGCCCCGATACCTGTGCACAGCTTAAACACATTGTGTTAGACAGGTTTGGATCTAAACTATGAGACAGGCATTTCACTTTATCTCAGCATGTCTGAAAGTGACTGAGTGAGGGAGCTATTGAGACGAGCCACCTCAGTCTAAAACTATATTGTGTATCAGCTGTTATGAAGAGCTTTGACTCCATCATTTGGAATCTAAGAGCATCCTGACAGTAGCCCAGAGTCAGTCCAGACCAGAGCTGAGTCTAAACCATGAATCACATGTGTTCTTCCAATTGTTTTTCATTTTCAGGTGACGCAGCCTTTGGAGCTTGTTGGGATGGACCTGACTGGCAGGTTGGCTGAAACCAAAAGTGTCTATCAATATGTGTGTGATGACTGACTACTACACTAAATGGCCACAAGCCTGTCCTCTGCAGTCAAAGGTGCAGAAGAGGTTACACAACAAATTCTAAAGTTTGTGGATCAGTTTGAGGCACCAAAACACATTTGGACAGACCAGGGGAGCGAATCTGTAAATGCGGTAAGGCTGGACCTAATTAGTCCTCCTTATTTCTTAAATGTGACAGTAATAACTGTCTTCACATGTAATTGTGTGATATTGTAGCAGTCACACTGCCTTGTTTTTGTCAGATCAACAAGCGTGTTAGTGCCAAACTAGGCCTCAAACGGAGTCTCTGTGCTCCACATCATCCTCAGACTAATGGTTTGGTAGAGAGGATGAATGCAACCATCCAAAGTAAGGAAAGCACAGCATCAATATGTCATATTGTGATACACAAATACTTAAAGACTTTCCACAATTTCAATGTTGGGCTGTTTCTTTCAGGGCTCTCTGCGAGCTCGTTGGAACAAAGCCAAAGTACGTGGGATCCAAATCTTGATGCCTCATGTTTGGTCTGAGGACCAAGAAACAAATGTCCACCAGATGTTCACCATATTTTTTGATGTTTGGTCAGGAGGCTCGATGTCCTGCAGAGGTTCCAGAGGACTACCAGGTATGTGAAAGATGAACATGGTATCTAGTTCCACTCTGAGGACTGACTGAAGTTTGTTTCATGATGCAGTGTCATGATGTTATAGTGATGTGCAAACAAAAAGGGTCTTGCTCTTATATTTTGGGCCAAATAGCAGCAGTGGTGCAGTTTGAAGAATTCAAACTGATTTTTATAGGTGGACAAAAGCGCCGAGGACGTCATTAATGAGGAGACAGTGTCCAAAGACATAGAGCGCCTGGACGACATCAGGAACACTGTTCTCGATAATGTGGCAAAGGTACAAGAAAAGACACAGCGGAGACTCAAGGCAAAGAGACAGACCTGAATTTGTGGTTGGTGATAAGGTCTGGAGGCAAATATACGCAGCCAGCAACGTAAGGGTGGAAAGCTGGAGGCAAACTGTCTGGGCCCTTTCACAGTAACCTATGTGGGAGGCAAAGTGCTGATCTTGTGGGGAAGATGCTGCTGTTTTTAAACAGATAAACACTGACCATCAAAAGCCACGAGTCCCTCACAGGACTGACACAGTTTCCCCATCAGGAGCAGCTTCAGAACCAGCTGCTTCCTCAGTTGCTGCTACTGTCCCACCTGCTGCTGCTACTGTCCCACCTGCTGCTGCTACTGTCCCACCTGCTGCTGCTACTGTCCCACCTGATGCTGCTACTGTCCCACCTGCTGCTACTGTCCCACCTGCTGCTGCTACTGTCCCACCTGCTGCTTCCACTAGTCCAGTGCCAGATCCCAAAAGAAGTCCAGCTAGAAGCAGCACATAGTGTCCAAAAGGTGAAACACTGTCAACAGTATCAAAGAGCATTGAGCTCAGAATATGTAGCTATGGATTTATTGTTGTTGGAGGGATTTATGAGGTGAACTTCACTGTGTTCATTTCAGTATCTAAACAAGTGCACGATAATCCAGCTCCTGTATCTTCTTCAGATGTGACTGAGGTGTGGGAAGGGAAGCACTCCAACACTCATGTGGTTCTGTCCAAGATAGGACCTTATCAATTGTTCTGCTGGGATGTTGCAAGAATTGCTCCAAACCAAGAACTTGAGATTGAAGTAAGTTTGTTGATTTTCCAAATACACTTTAAAATCATTTGTTGCTTCACTGGGTTTGCAGTCTAATTGTTCTGACCAACATGATTCAATGTCAAATTGCAGCCATGTGTCATTATTCCTTCAGTTCAGTCCAGCAGAATGAAATGTTCATGGACTTGACATGGTAACAGCTCTGCTACTGAAAAAGGTGAAACACATGAAACACAAGAATGGTTCATATAAAGATGAGTTTAAAATGGAAAATACACTAATTCATGTATAAGAACAACATGAAATGACTCTCAAACCTTCTGATGTGTCACAGGTGATCAGTGCTGACCTGACAGGACTAAGGAGGAATTAGAATAAACAGAATGTGGACCAAGTGGCTGTTACTGACAGCTATGAAATGACTCACATCTGGACAGAGAACACCTCCAAGCTCAAGGTTCTTTATAGCTCAGCTGTTGTTCTTGATTTGAGATTTCTAATTTGGGTTTATTCTGTTGACATATGTTGCTATGGTAACCACGTCTCAGCCAAGGCTTTGGTTTGTGTTGTCTTGTCTTCACCTGCAGTTGGATCCAATGAAATATAAAATGGTAGTGGGGATTTTTAATGAGCACCATCACTGGATGTTGATAGTAAGTGTTGTCATTCAGATCTATTGTTAAATAGAGTCCACATCAAGTCTGTGAACTGCTGCCATAGTTTGGCATAAAAGTACAGGAGGTGCTGCAGATATCCTCACAAATGGATGGTCAAGATATCAGTGATGTTCAGCTGTGCTACTGTAAATTGCAGTTATGGAACTATACACAGTTTGAGCTGCAGGTTAAACAAGGAATCCCACATGTGTGTACCAGCCTGTTTGCTTTAGGTTCAGTGTTTGAAGAGTTTGGGCAACATGGAAACCTAAAAACTGTTTCCCTTCAAAAATGAAGGTGATGTATCCTCACAAAAGGATGTGCCTCTTTGTGGATCCACTGGGGGAGTCTGACACAAATATGAAAAGATGAAAGGAAGTGACAAGGTGAAAAACAACAGTAGAAGAAGAATAAACCTAAAATATGACGTGTTTTCAGTGGTTTAGATTGTAGAGGTTACTTAGTAAAAGGTGTGTTGTTACTTAAAGGGCACTGATGAGGAAGAGAGGCCGTAACGTGTCAAGGTGGGCATGTACCACTCTTCCACATGGACATCAGAAGGACAGCACGTCCTGTGGTGTCTTTGCCTTGAAGCTGAGTTTATAATGTGGATTGTGTAACAAAGAGTTTGTCGTCCTGTGGCCCAATGCACACTGGGAACATTTATGTTTTAATACCTAATATATTTTCTCTCTGGACTAACATTGTTATTTCTTCTTGGTGTCACATGCAGCTTATGCACTGTAGTAGAAAATACTTGGCCTCCATTGTTACAACAACAAATGATGCTGAAAAGAGTTTCATCCTGGATTAAACAAGTTTACTGGACTCTTACACATTATAACAAGGCTTCTATTTTTAAAGAGATTTTTATTGTGTTGGCTGAGCTGTGGTTATTTTTTTAAATTGTAATTAATACCAGGGTATACGGGAAGACCAACCCGTTACCATGGAGACAGATCCCAAGGCTGTAAACCAGATGAGAGCTGACGTTGCCACCACTCTCCTCCATGACACTGGTCTCTTTATTCTCTGGCTTATTGTTTTCTTCATATTAACATGTCTTTAAATCGTGTCCAACAAACTGTGAAAGTTAGAACGTGAACTCAGCAGGGCCAGTTTTCCTTTGCATGGATTTGTTAGTGACAGTGTGTTAATATGGCAGCACTGCTCATTTGGTTTCCACAGATCCACTGGAGAATCTCTGCCGTCACTGTGGACTGGAAGAGGCCGATGATCAAACGTGGGTAAAGATGGAAAAAGTGGAATAGAACAGGAATGTGAGAGATACTTCAAAGCTTGGAGAACTAATTGATAGTACATGGGTATATTTGTGTATTTGCAGTACAAACCTTCAAGTAATCTAATAATATAGTGCAGTAATGCTCTCACAACAATTCTTTCATATTACAAGAAACGATGAGATGAAACTTTAATGGGCTTTGAAACTTGTAGGTTGCTGTGATGCGTGTCCTCGGTGGTACCACCATGACTGTGGTCCAGTCCAGGACTGGATAAGGACTGTACCTCGGCCCTTCATGGATCTAGAGATGAGGTTTTGGCAGCTGCCGGTTGTGTATATGTACATAGTCATGTATGTGTAGATAATTAGGGCTTTGTACATGTTCTAATATTGTGGTTAAATAAAACACACGTTGACCTAAATGTTGCATCTTCATATACACAGAGTTATTACAGACTGACTAGAACAGTTTCATGCATGTAGTGTCTTTCCTGTCTGAAATAGGGGGATGCAGATCCTGTCAGAGCAGGTCTGCCACATGATGCATGGCCCCTGGTCAATGGGCTGTATAACCCAGTGGGACCAGACCACGTTAACGTGTAGTTATTTGATTTGATTTGTTTTAGCTTTGCTTTAATTAGTGATTTCTTAGTTTTTTCTTCAGATTCAGATAAATATCTAAATATCTAAATATCTAAATACACAGACACTAATGAATCTGATGGTTTTAATAATAATTGGGCCTATTTGGTCAAGACTTCATTTCATACATTTGATAACATCCAGTCTCATAGTGACGATCTGTCCCTGGCACTTAGACTGAACAGGTCCCATGTGTTTTATATTTACATGTGAATTTGCCCCCCAACATCCAGTGGTCCTCCCTAAAAACCTCATTCCACCATGAGGATCAGTCTATAAAGCTTTTCTTAACAACCAGCAGCCTTTGGAAAACAAATCCTGAGTCTTAACGAGGAAACACGACTTAAAACAGAGTTTAGCCCAATAAAACACAGGTGACATGAAACATTCACAGACTCCAATTAGGCTGGATCTGTTCTCATTGCTGATAAACCTGAAAACAGAAACTTAGGCCTGTAAACACTTTGTCTTTGATTTTATTGGTTGGGAGTTTTCTCTTTGCGGCTGCAGCTGATGTGGCAAGTTGAGAAGTGTAAGAACTGCAGCAGCACAGACACATCAGAGTCTCCAACAGTCTCCGGTAACACCAGAAAAAGTCTCTAGAGGGTCTGAATACTCGCTAAATACAGCGACTAAGGCGCTAAGTTGGAAACACTGAACGGGGTTTTCGGTAAATGACGTGGGACGAAGCAGCCGGACGTCGGACCTTCAAAGTAAAGAGCCCCTCTATTTTTAAAAGTCTTTAAAAAAAGATAAGCCAGGTCTCTGGCTGTGACCTCCTGTTTATTTATTTCCAGTCCCCCTCTGCCCCCACCAGTCCTGACCCAGGACAATGATTAGTCCTGGACTATCAAGTGTGGACCGGATGAGGACCAGTCAGAAACCTGGTCAGAAAGTTGAGAGTCTTGAAATGCTGGTTTCTCAGGACCATGGTCCCTGTTGGGGTTGGGTTAGTTGGTTCACATGTATTGTGGAGATCAGGCCTCTTTTCATATCCAAGTCCATATCAGTGTGTCTGTGCATCTGGGTCTTGTATATATTGATTATTTTCCATTAGGGATCAGACCCATGTGCTTCACATGAGACATTAGTGTGTGTGAGTGTGGACACTGAAGGTTTTGGCTGTGAAACGTCTGTGAGGTCGGTAAATGTCACCGCTTAGAGCTTTATCTGTCCTCAGACCAGAACTGACCAGTGTTTGGTTGGTTCTGTTGGGTCAAACTGTTCGGTCTGAGCGGGTTTGAACGCTGGAAACCAGAGGTGTCAAACGTACGGCCCGCGGGCCAAAAGCGGCCGCTGGATGAATTTAGTGTCAGTGTTTTAATTAGAGTAGAAGAAGAGGCCCAACTCTGGCACTCAGACTGAACAGCAGGGGGCAGCAAAGAGCCTTCTGCTATTTACGGTGTAGGCACCTTATTTCCTGCTCACCTTCACACCCTCATTAGCAAAGTGTCTTTGTCAAAAAGGAGAAAAGTGGAAACCGAGTGTAGAGTTTTCTTCCTGTTTATTCCCAGAGATGAAAGGGGAACCTGTGAGCTCGGTGTGTGATCAACAAGAGTCGCTGCTCAAGGAAAATAATATTCGGCTCCACTATGAGACTCATCATGGAGAAAAGTCCGACGTCTTGCGAGGACAAGTGAGGACAGAGAAGATAAATGAATCTGACAGGCAGTTCAGACACTAAGTCCAGTCATTTCTTGCATTTCCTGTTGCAATTGATGAGAGCACTGACATTACAGACGCTGCTCAACCGGCCATATTTATTGGTGGAGTCGATGAGACATTGACCGTCACTGAGGACTTCCTTGACTTGGTGCCTGTGATGGACACCACAACAGCTGAGGACACTTCCGGCCTGTGGTTGGACCCTAACCCTAACCCTGGACAGAGTCGGAGTGGACTGGTCCCGCCCCGCCAGCCTGTTTTCTCAGTAATGACCATCGATAAACAAAAGTGGCTCAAGGCTCCACACGAGCACTTAGATGACAGTCTGAGATCGGCTGCTAGTCTGGACATGACTCCTCATATTGATGAACTTGTGCAGACCAGAAGATGCCAAGTTTCAGGAGCAAAAACAAAGTAGTCAAGACCTGAGTAACTCCTTTAAAATGCTGCTTCAGACACTGATTGCACTTAAAGAATACAGTTCTGTCAAAATGAATTCTTGCTGGAGAAACAGTTAAAATGTGCAATTTAATGTAAGTCAACAGCTTCACTACAAAACAGTTTGGTTTGGTTGGATCCTCTTGTTCATGCAATGCCATGAATTCTAAAGTGCAATACTTTGATTTTTCAGTTCCAAATACTTTTGACTTAAAGTCTTTTTGTCTTTGTGCAAACACTCGTCTTAAGAAATCTGAGGTTGTTCATGATGTGTGTTGTAAAAGTTTCTCTCATTAAAGATGAAGATTTTCTAATGGACTTGCACGTCTTTGCACGAAAACAAAGGGAACAAACATGGACTGATTGTTATTTAGAGGTGATTATGGTATGATGGTTCTGGTCCGGTCCACTTGGCGACTTATTTATATCTTATTTCTAATCAGTGTGAAATCTCCCGTCACATCAGACTGTGAGGTTTAATCTGATTTCTTTCAGTCAGGTCACACATTTTGATCTATACCTACATAGGACAGGAGGATGGTTTAAAGGCAGATATGAAATGTTCTAAATGTCAGACTCAGCTGTGTCTCCTCCTCTGACTGTTGTTGCAGTAATATGAATGTGACCTGACCAGTCAGTGTTTTCCACAGAAGTTAGATGAGACCATAGAGACCAGGGTCAACTCTGAGCAGAGTTAGTTCCCAGACCAGTTTAGCTCAGCACAGACTCTGTTGTGATGTGTCTGTACTCTTGTTAAACATTAAGGAACTGTTCAAGCTGTGATAATTCAATCCTAAAATACCATTATTACCTGAGACCATTTGAATCCTGAGAATTTCTGCTTTCAAATGATCTATAGTTTGTCGGACTTTATCCAACTGATGCCGACGACCTTTGGAAATCCATCCATAGACGTCAGCGTTCAGCTTTAGATGCATCTAGTCGAGTAGAGACGACACGTGTGAGTGAAGAGAAAATGTGAGAGGAGATTTCTGATTTGTTTGAACCAGGGAGCTTTGAGTTCATTGGTTGGGATTATTAATGTCAGCTGACTTTAGTTTTCCTTTGAAGCTGTTCATGTTCAAATCAATGGATGTTCAGGGACATTTAGAGATGAAGGCATTTTGCTTTTTGTTTCCTCCATCAGATTTTTCCTGGTTGAATTGAACGATTTGGTCCCAAAGCAACTTAAAGGCCAGAAGAGAACAGCATTAAAGTGAGATCCATTTAGTGAAGGATTATTTCCCCTCTACATATGAAAAGCCATGTTGATCCATATGAGAACATATTAGACTTGGTTCAATAAAAGTCTTCTCTACACTCATTTCTTTAGTCTGGCAAAAAGCATCAGTTCATATTTTTAGGTCTATAATAGTCCGGACCTCAGCTGGTGAGGAGGCTTCATTTCCTGGACCTCAGTCAGTTTTAGTTGAAGCCCCCTGGCTTAGAGCTTCACTTCACTCCATCCTGAGTGTTTCAGTGTGTGTGTGTCAGGAAACATTCCTAACATGCCCTTGATGATCTTCTGAACAAAGGTGTATCCTCAGCCTGAACTGTTTCCTCATACTCTTCTCACCTGTTCACGCCTCCTGAATCACACAGGTGATTTCCAGTAAATGGAAAGGGGCGGGGCCACAGTGAGGAACCAATCAAAGCACAGAGGCTGCAGCTGTTTGATCAGAAAACATTGGAAGAGGACAGAGGAGACCTGGAGACCTGTGAGTACTGATCCAATTTTATGTTTCCTGTCAGACTTTATCAGAGTCATGTGGTTTCTCAGCCTGATAGAAAGTGATGTCAGTAACTCTGACACATCTGGATCTGGATTTAAAGGGGTGAGGGTGGTCTCTGGTCTGTCAGTGTCTTGTGATGTCAGTAACTCTGACACATCTGGATCTGGATTTAAAGGTTCTATCTGTTTAGTTTCTTTTCAGTCATTTTGTAGAGGTGAGAACTCTGACACAAAACATGTTGTTGTTGTTGTTTTTATGTAATAATCTAAAAATATAATGTCAGACCTTCTTGGGGGGTCAGGTTCTGGTTGGTGGGCCCAAAAATCAGCCTTAAAGGTCCAGCACACCTACAGTAAAATATTCCAAACGACATGACTGCCTCATTGCCAAGTCATACAGCAATTTGAAATGACAGTCAACAAGTATGTGGCCTCACATCTGTGTGTGTCTGTGGCTGTTGGTTAATGTGTGTTTGGCTGGGACTGACCTGAACACACTGGTCTGACTTCATTCCAGGACCAGGAGCGTCTTCAGTCTGACACTGAGGCTCTAACCCTCATTCCACTGATTTCATCAGTAGCTTCCTGTTTTGTTGTCAACAAGGCCACTAATTGTGTTTTAGATCCAAACTAATGTGACAATCATTGTTTTTGCAGCCCTGGTACAAATACTGGTTTCCCTCTCAGACCACAGGAGATGAGTCTTTGTGGGGAGACAGGAGAGGAGGACAGACCAGGGTCTCGAGGATCCATCTGTCTGTCCATGAAGATTGACTGGTCCAGAGATCGTCCTCCATACTTCTGTCCTGGACGTGGACCCTCAGACCCAAAGTAAGAGCCTGTTGTATACTGTACTAGGTGTGGACTGCTGAGTTGTGATGCTGGTCATGACCACGTGGAAGAGTCTAGGACTTTAAAGTGTCTGCAGGTCTTTTGAATTGTGTTTTTTGAAAATAGCAGACCTCATAATAGACTCAGCAAAACCTGTGGAGCTTTAAAGGTGGTCTGTGGAAAACTGTACAGCAAGTAGCTGTGGCTCCAGTGAGGTTTGCTGCACAGATGCATTTGTTTGTTGACCAGCTGTTGCTCTCCAAACTATGGATTTAGGATTCTGTGTCCCCCAATTAAGCACTGACAGCAGCTAAACCATGGAGAATAATGACACAGGTTCTTGTTGTCCAAAAGTGAACATGCTGTTTAATATTTGTCTTTTTGAACAGAGTCAACATCCAACTGGTTTGAAATGTTGTTTTCCATCAAACATGTTGGACCAGTTGGAATAGTTTGTTGAAAAAAGAAAGGTGGAAATAATGAATAAAGTCAATGTGCAAACCAAAGAAAGCCCCCACAGACCCTGAAGAAGAAGGATTCAGAAGTGAGGACAGCAGAAGAAGAGAGGAGGAGGGTTTGGAACATTCATGGCCAGGAGAAAACACTGGGAGCCAGTTTCTCTAAGACTGTGGGACTGGAGGAAGCACAGCCACAGCATCAAACACTGACCAGTGTTAAGGGGCTGTAGTTGGTGCACACAGCCAGTCAACCCCCCCTAAGCCCAGTGGGAACCTCAATATGTTGAAACACACAAGTAAAGGCCAGAGCTTCCTGTGATGGTGAATCATTCAAATGACACCAAATGAACTTGTTCCAAAGCAGCAAAGAGCTTTATCAGGTCAGTTCAGAGACCAATGTTCATCAGGCCAAAAAGAAAAAGTTTGCATCCCCTGACTTTGAAATAGCAAAAAGACTCCAACACAGATTTTCTTCTCACTTTAATATGGGAACATCTGGACCAGCTGAATGTGCATTGATGACAAATCTGGGTTTCTTTCCTTTCAAAGTAAGAGCATGGTTTGAACTTTACATTTCACTTGAAAGACTGAAACAGCAGCTGGAATAAGGGTCAAAACAGGACTTTGATCCATTCAGCATCAGGACCACAATCATCTCTATTGTCTCATACAAGTTGAAATGTAAGTTAGTTTGAAAAAGACAGAGTTTCCAAACCACTGGGATCTTCTGTCAGACCCTTCCTGCAGTCTGAGCTGTTTTTAAGGCTCATCAAAGACAGTAAGATCAGGGATCCCTGGTTCATGTGCAGCACAGAGTAACCCCCCCCCCACCCTCTGGTTGGTCCCAGCAGTCAGTCAGCTGTGTATGATGGCTTAACTCCTGAACTGTCCCCCTTTGAGGGGGGAGAGTCTGAAAGAGCCTTAAAGCCAAACTGATGATCTGTGGAATAAATGAACCATTGAATCCATCTAACAAAATAGTTTCCAACACTTTGAATAGTGTCCCACTCAGAAAATGGGCCCCTGATGTTCTATGGGGCCTTATCTTTAATCAGTGGCACTAACAGGACAGATAACACAGAGTCTGGTCAGAACCATGACACATACAAGCAGGAAAACAAATAGTGGACTAGAGGACTGAAGAGGTCTCTGATCCACTGGCTTTGTTTTCAGACAGCTGATCTCAGAGCAGATCATATGACATTATCGTCTGGGAGTCATTACTCTCAGTGTCCTCCACCATATATGGATCACTGGGAACACAGTTAGACTGGGAGCTGGAATGTTTACACCACAGCTCTGCTATAGGATCTGGTCCAGAGACTCCACTCACTGTGTATAGGATCAGGACTTTACCATTTTATGGGCTCTGACTTCTTTACTGAAGTCCAGTATGACGTCATGATCAGATCCTGATCACAGGCCGTGTTACATTTGACATCTGCCCTTACAGGTATTGATACATGTCAAATATTTGTCTTTTCTGCAGACAGAGACCAGGTTCTCCAGGATCCAGCTGTCTGTCTATGAAGAGTGACCGGTCCAAAGATCATCCTCCATTCTTCAGTCCTGAACCTGGACCTTCAGACCCACAGTAAGAGCCTGTTTCTACTCTAAACTGGAGATATTTCAGTTCTTAGAGAGATTTGAAGGAACCAGGTAGATGCCAGGGACCAGAGTCCTAAAACTCTGTTAACACAAAGACAGGAATCTGCAAACACACTGGGTTCAACAGGTTTCTAAAGCACTGAGTGTAGACCCCCAGTCCAGAGTCCTCCTACAGCTGGAGGTTCTCCAGACATGTATCCAACTACAGACCTGGATGAACTCATGCAGATCCACAAAACACAAACAACAACCTGTGACCTTTGACCTCTACACAAATGTCTTCACAGAGAAAAGAACAGTGGAATTTCTGTGGAGGAGCTCCGGTCCTGTCAGAGCAGCACTGTCCAAAGTAAGACTGTCCATCTGTCTGCTGATGTCCTGGTCTCTGAAAACAGGACGTCTTGTTTCATCCTGTGGTTGTTCTCTCACACAGCATCAACATTGAAGATGATTAGAAACGACACAAAAACTGTTTCTGTCCTCAGATTCTTTCTCTAGTCTCACAGTGTTTCTTGTCTTCCAGTGGACTCTGGTCTGCAGGAGGTTTTAGATCAACATAAGACCAGTCTGAGGACGAGATGTGAACATGTGACTGAAGGACCTGATCCAACAGGAAGTGGAACCCTCCTCAACAGGATCTACACTGAGCTCTACATCACAGAAGGACTGAGTGAAGAGGTTAATACCCAACATGAGGTCAGGCAGCTGGAGACCACTTCCAAGATGGAGACCCTCCATGACACTCCAATCAAGTGCCATGAGATCTTTAAAGCCTCCCCTGACCAGCAGAGACCCATCAGAGTGGTTCTGACCAACGGCGTCGCTGGTGTTGGAAAAACCTTCTCAGTGCAGAAGTTCAGTCTGGACTGGGCAGAGGGCTCAGAAAACCAAGATGTCAGTCTGCTGGTCCTGCTTTCGTTCAGGGAGCTGAACCTGATCAAAGATGAGCAGATCAGTCTTCTCAGGCTGCTCCATGTTTTCCATCCAACATTACAGAAGGTCACAGCAGAGCAGCTGGCTGTCTGTAAAGTTCTGTTCATCTTTGACGGCCTGGATGAAAGCAGACTTTCACTGGATTTCAACAACAGGAAGGTGGTGTCTGATGTCACACAGGAGGCCTTGGTCAACGAGCTACTGACAAACCTCATCCAGGGGAATCTGCTTCCCTCGGCTCTGGTCTGGATCACTTCCCGACCCGCGGCGACCAATCGGATCCCTCCTACGTGTGTGGACAGGCTGACAGAAGTCCGAGGCTTCACTGACGCCCAGAAGGACGAGTACTTCAGGAGGAGGTCCAGGGATGAAGAGCTGTCCAGCAGAATCATCTCCCACATCAAGGCATCCAGGAGCCTCCACATCATGTGTCAAATCCCAGTCTTCTGCTGGATCACTGTTACAGTTCTGGAGCACATGTTGACCACAGAGCAGAGAGGAGAGCTGCCCAAGACCCTGACTGACCTGTACTCACACTTCCTGCTGGTTCAGACAAACAGGAAGAAGCACAAGTACCATGAGGGACATGAGACGAGTCCACAGAAGCTGACGGAGACTGACGGGGAAGTTCTTCTGAAACTGGGGAGGCTGGCGTTTGATCAGCTGGAGGAAGGAAACATCATGTTCTACCAAGAAGACCTGGAGCAGTGTGGTCTGGATGTCCCAGAGGCCTCGGTGTACTCAGGAGTCTGCACAGAGATCTTCAAAAGAGAGAGTGTGATCTTCCAGAAATCAGTCTACTGCTTTGTTCATCTGAGTGTTCAGGAGTTTCTGGCTGCAGTCTACATGGTCCACTGTTACTCCAACAGGGAGACACAGGTACTGGAGAAGTTCCTGGGGGGAAAGTACAATTTAATGAAAAAAAATGAAGCAAAACAGACTTTTGCTGAGATCAAAAACTTTTTGGGAAACATTCATTCATCTCTGGTTGACTTCCTGTTGGGAGCCATGGAGAAATCCCTGGAAAGTAAAAGTGGCCACCTGGACCTGTTTGTTCGCTTCCTTCATGGCCTCTGTTTGAAGTCCAACCAGAGAATCTTAGGAGGCCTGCTGGGTCGGACAAAGACCAGTCCAGGAACCATCCAGAGAGCCATCAACAACCTGAAGGAGATGAACAGAGATGATATCTCTCCTGACAGAAGCATCAACATCTTCCACTGTTTGATGGAGCTGAACGACCACTCAGTCCATCAGGAGATCCAAAAGTTCCTGATGTCAGGGAACAGATCAGAGAAGGAACTCTCTGAGATCCACTGCTCAGCTCTGGCCTACATGCTGCAGATGTCAGAGGAGGTTCTGGATGAGTTGAACCTGAAGAAGTACAACACATCAGACCAGGGACGTCGGAGACTGATTCCAGCTGTGAGGAACTGCAGAAAGGCTGAGTAAGTCCAGATGTGCCCAAGTGAAAAAATTTTTGTATTTTTTGTATATTTGCCAAAAGTATATTGAGTATACTTTTGAAATACTTTGAAATACTTGAAGTTGTGTTAAAATGAAACCAGTGAAGTTGCTGGAAGCTGCACTATAAATCTGCTTTAGTACATGAAAAACGTATTATTTCATGTATTATTGGGTACTTTTGCTGCCCAAAATACTACACTACTGTTAAAATATACATGAAACATTTGAAGTTGACTTGTTGCAAATGTCCAAAATCTCTAGTGACATTAAACTGACAGTGTATTACTAATAGACTTTGAGCCAAAGTAAATGTACTTGAAATATACTCTGAACTCATTTGAACTATGTATGAAATACAATAGAATGAGGTTTGAAATGTGAAAAAAGTATGCAAAGTATATTTTTCCAAGTATTTGAGTATTTGTTGTGAAAATGAGCCACTGACTTTGTGTTAAATTGCAACCAAGTTGAACATATTGCATTAAAAGACACAATGATATTGGATTGATATTCCTAGTAAATATAAGTCCACTATAAGCATCATTGTGTGTTTAATAAATACACCAACAATGCCCTCTGAATGGATTCTCCAAACACTGAGTCTGAAATGTAGATACTTTACTTAGATTCCAATCCAATGATGTTGGACTAAAAGCACTACTTCCTGTTAGCATGTTCTCCAATGCTCTTACTTTGAAAAGCCCAGTGCACTTTGAAGACGTTCTAAAAGGATTGAAAATAATCGGAACTCCTACACAAAGTCCAAAACCCGTCAGTCCAACAAATATTGATTTGAACTCTAACACTATTAAATCCAGCCATTTAAGGGCTTTGGAACAAAACAAGTCATTCAAGGTAACAACAATAACAATAAACAGGAACAACAGTTTGTGTTTTCTATTAGTGAGGTCAAAGTATTATTTGGCTGCACCACTATGGGACTAACATGGATTTTAGTGATCTTCAGGATTCTGCATAGTTCTCCGAAGAATTCTGTCCAAACATCCAAAATACATGAAGTAAACAAGTAGTATGAAAGAGTATTTTGAAGTGAAACTTTGTCCACAGGAATTAGACCACTTCCAAGAGTCCACTTTCCCACAGCCAGGAACACATACATTGTGTACTTTAAATAAGTCTACTGAAATAGAGCTCAAGTTAAATGGAGGCATAGTATTATATTTGGAAGAGAATGACACAATTTGAAGTAAAAACACAAACCATGAACAGACTTTTGGAAAATATCACTAAATATACTTCAAAATCTGTTGAAAGTAAAGTGCACTTTGAAGAAATCTGCTAAATGACTAATGAAGTAATGAGATCATTTCAATATACTTTGCAAACATTGACTTTGAATCTGCTTTTTTTGTCTCACTAACTCTTTGACTAATCTTGTACTTTGGAGACTCACCAAAAATGTACTTTTACTACGTTTCAACACAAGCACAAATACACTTGGTAAAATGTGTGAACACACTTTATCTGCTAAAAGTAGAATTGAAGTCTGAAACAATAGATTGATTTTTCACTTGGGTGATCATCACCATAATGTTCCTCTTGTTTATTGTGAGAATGACAGCAGCTGGATTTTGTCCCAGATGTTCTTGAGCTGTTCCAAATGGTGTCAGTCCAAAAGCTGCAGATGTTCCTGTCTTTTTTTTCTCTCTGTCCAGTGAATGAACACAGTTCTTCTTTTTCTTTCCAATGGTTTTTCCATGGGACACATTTTTCTTCTGTTTCTCTTCACACACTGATGTTTTTCTGCCACATGTGGACAAATGTCCAACATTGGAATAAACAGGGACAGGCCTGTTGTGGAAGTTCCAAAGGAACTGAGTTTTCTCTGCTTCCTGTCCAAGATGAAAGCAGAACAAAGATGAAGCGTGTGCAGTGTGACAGAGAGTGAGAAGAATTCTTATTTCATGTCCAACCCACTGAGAGAAGATCAGCTGAACCACTGATGTGAAGACACAACAGGACATGTCCCTGTTTGACATCAAGTGATTCAACTCAATATATTGTCTCTGTCATAATAACAGCTTTTCTAATATATGTGTCCTCACAGACTTTCTGACTGTGGACTCTCAGAGACTCACTGTGAAGTCGTGGCCTCAGCTCTGAAGTCCAACCCCTCCCATCTGACAGAACTGGACCTGAGTCTGAACTGGGGCCTGCAGGATCGAGGAGTGCAGCAGCTGTGTGGTGGACTGCAGAGTCCACACTGTAGACTGGAGACTCTGAGGTCAGTTGACTGACTGTTACTATTGTAGATCTTAGATGTTGAATCCACAACTAAAGCTCCTGTGAATGTTGGTTGTTCCATTCAGTGTTTTCATTGTTCTTCTATTCTCAGCAGACTAAGAATGATTCCTTCAGTTTCACTTCATTTCACTGAGCTGTCTTCAATAATGTGTGTTCACTTATATTGAATAGTCATATTAATAATGATGTGTTTCTTTCTATAGAAGCTTTGAAGAACAGAGTGTCCCAAAAATGTCATCTGTCAGGAAGTTGTTCTGAATCCTTTGTGTTTCTAAACAAACTGTGGAAACAGTCCAAAGCTGAAACTGTTTCAACTGAAACTGTCCAGTGTTTGTCCAAGTTTGGATCCCAACAATATGTCAATATTGGACCAGACTAATATCTGACCTGATCCTCCTGAGAGCCAGAAGGAAAAAGGTTGGAATATTTCCATTTTGGAATAGAAGTGAAGACTTTGGGCCGTGAGAAACAAAGTCCTTTCTTTTTGGGGAAGAACACGTCCCTGTAGTGGACATTGGGTCTTGCTTTGTCCCAAAAACCACACAATAAGCATCAGTTTGCTGACGATAATGTTGGATTTTCTCTGCATTTGTATCTGATTTTTCTCACTTGATGAAACTCAGAGAAACATATGACACAGTCAGTTGTCAACATCTATGAATGGGATTCCAAAGCTTGTGTTTAGTGGCCAATGACACAGTGGGGATCAGTCCCAACACAAGGACATGATGTGGTCTGTGCATTGGGACTGGGCCATTAGAAAGCAGTTGTCAGCCTGTTGTCATTGCCAAGGCCTCAAATCCTGATGCTGTGTGAAGAAGCTTTGAGTAGTTTTTGTTCCTGAACTGAAGCCAGCAGCTTTTGGTCCTGACACTGTCCACCCAGTTTGTTCCCTGATCCAAATCTCATTGTGAAGAACAAATCCACAGTGTCTCTATAAAGTTGATCCCATAGAAATGAAAGCACATGTGGAGCACAGAGACACACAGATGAAATCATGTGTCCAGGTGGTTGAGCTGTGTTTAGTGTCTGAGCTGCTGCTGCTGCTGCTGCTGCTGCTGCTTTACCTCTGTGCTGTGCTGAGGCTGCAGCCAATAAAGCCAGAGAAGAAGATGCAGAGAGGGAAGAGACAGGAGACAGGAGAGCCTGGGGGAGCTTCCTTGGCTCAGATAGAATAAGGAGGAACAATTCAATGCATTGTTTTGCTGCACTTTGGAACTGGGTCAACAAACTTTAAGCAGGAAACTTTAAAGCTGCACAGTGACAGTATGAGCCATCAACTAGATTGATTCTGCTGTTGGCTGGAAAGCAGCTTCTCTTCCCATGTGCTGACAATAATATCATGATATAGTCAGACTATTATTACTATTATTCTGACTGTTCTCATATTATTCTTCTCATTATTATCATTCTACATTTCCCTTCAGGGATTAATCCAGTTGATCTCATCTCATTATTCTAATGAAAAGAAGAAGAATTGTCATCATCATCATCACCATCCTCATTGTCATCAACATCAGTGTCACATTGGATCTCCTTCTTTGCTTCTTTGTTCAGGTTGAGGGGCTGCAGTTTGTCAGAGACCAGCTGTGGTTATCTGGCCTCAGCTCTGAAGTCCAGCCCCTCCCATCTGAGAGAACTGGACCTGAGCTACAACAACCTGCAGGATCCAGGAGTGCAGCAGCTGTGTGGTGGACTGCAGAGTCCAGACTGTAGACTGGAGACTCTGAGGTCAGACCCCATGTTTAGGTTGTGTGCTGAGATGAATGTGATGTGAAAGTTGTGCTGACACTAAACTGCAGACATGAGGCTGATATTAGACTGATCCACACTGAGGATCTTCATGGGAAAGGCTGTTTTCCCTCTCAGAGAAATGTGGCTGCACAACATGAGTTTGTATAGATGGAGCCACAGGTGGAGCTGGCAGAGTTTCAGAGCTGAAGTCACTCCGTCTTTATTGAAGCAGCAGCATGTTGGCATTCATATTAATGACAGCTCTTTGTCCCTTTTTGGATGGGACTGCTTTGAACCTGCATCCTGTTGGCTTCATCTGTTTGGAGTTTCCACTTTCTAAACTTCTACTTTCTAAACCTTCTTCAGCTCTGAACACATTCTGAAACATTCACCACTTTCAAGATGAACTTTGGTTTCTAACGTCACATCTTTGCTTCTTTATTCAGGCTGAGGAACTGCAGTTTGTCAGAGACAAGCTGTGGTTATCTGGTCTCAGCTCTGAAGTCCAACCCCTCCCATCTGAGAGAACTGGACCTGAGTGGAAACAACCTGCAGGATCCAGATGTGCAGCAGCTGTGTGATCTTGTCCAGAGTCCAGACTGTAGCCTGCAAACTCTGAGGTCAGTAGAGGGCTGGAGTCAGTCCATGGTGCTTTCAGCAGGATTGGACTAAACCCAGTCAGTATTAGAGCAAAGATCCAGGATTTCCTGTAAAGCTCCAACCTTCTCAGTGAAGCTGTGTGAGGAGAACAGGGACAGGCTTCAGGATTGGACAGAAAGACAGAGAGAGAGACAGCAGTCACCCAATCAGATCAGCCAGAAGCTTGTTGTGATCATGTGTTTGAGTTGATGTGAAGACGACTGTTGCTGATGAAGTCAGTGAGTCAGGAACACAAAAACAGTCTTTTATCCAGATCAATGTCAGGCAGCTGAGGTTGAGCTTAATTCCTGCATTTCAATCCAACAAACACTGGTTCACTTTGGCCTGGTCGGTCACCATGGAAACTGGGTTGATCAATATAGTCATCTATAGCTGACTTGCACTGAAGCAGGATCAGTTTAATGTCTCACATGAGAATTTATCAGTAGCCAATCAACAAAGTGGAAAAACTCCAGTCAGTCTTCAAACAGGATCCCAGTCTGAACCAAATCCTGGTTCACCTTAAAGTCACAGTGAAGACCAGAGCAGTGGGCTGAGTCCTAGGTTCTGTCAGAGGTCATGTGGGCTCTGAATCAGCAAATCAGGTCAATTAAAGGTTTGTGATCATTTCAGTTCAGTCTGATCTAATTCTAGCAGTGAACAGTTAAATCCATAATGTGAAGGAATGAATCCAAACTACAGCCTGTGATGAACTGAGGAGAAATCTGATGGGATTGTGTTGGAACTGGTATTTTCTCCCTCAGTTCCGCGTGTTCGTTTGATTGATGAAACGGAGGAGATGAATATGGTCTCAAATAAGCCGTTTAATAAAACACACTGAATAAAGCAGTTACAGAGCTCCGGGTCAAACTTTCCCTAGCCAATAACAGTTTCTGTCAGGGCACGAAGTCTGACTGACTATTTTTCCCTTAACCCGGTGATAATATTCCAAAATGAAATGTGCAATCTTTAGGAAGCTGGCGTGTTCTTCTCCCATAGGTTGAAAACGTTGGGATGTCCCGAGGTATCCACCTGTTGCTATGCCTCCTGGCAAAAGTCAACCAGCCCTGTAAGACAGAGTTCAACAACCAAAACACCAGACACATCCTATCTGATGTTATGTCTAATTTACTTCTCATCCCGTGGGAAACTCTGCAATTACTAAAAAACAAGTTCATGTCTAAACTACTACTGTTTCACACCTACTAGAACACTTCATGATTATACTGTAATGATGCCTTAAAATCCATTATATGATAAATGTAAGCTAATACTACCAAAATGTAAGCTAATACTACCACAATGTAAGCTAATACTACCTTGTACCTTGAGCTATAATATAATAGAAGTTATACCTTAAGCTGTAATGTAATAGAAGTAATCTTGCGCTGTAATATAATAGAAGTTATACTTTAAACTGTAATGTAATAGAAGTAACGATTCCCACAATTCCCCCTTTTGGTCTCTCCTCCGAGAGACCAACCCACACATATGGAAATTTTATTGTACAGCCATTGTGACGTCTTCCTCCTCAAACATCACTACCTTCCCCTTCGAAGTAAGCAGGGGCAACTGGGGAGCCACCTGCTGGCTCTCGATGGTAGTCACGATGAGTCTGTGACAAAGAGATCTAATACAGGGGATACAACAACAGCCACACAATACCAGAGCAGTGACCATACCAGTGAGGGAGAGAAGAACAGAAACTATTGCAGTTTTCCATTTACCAAACATGCGATTGAACCAATCATCCAATGGGTCATTAATACCTGATTGTTCCTGCATCTCCCTCGACAGGGCCCTCAAGCGCGCCAGAGCCTTAGCAACAGATCCATCTGGAGCTGTATTGTTAGGAATGAAAGTACAACACTGACCTCCAAACATAGAACATACACCCCCTTTTTCAGCCAATAACATATCCAGTGCCATTCTGTTCTGTACTGTCATCAGGGAAGTGGGACCTAATTGCTCTGCAAGGCCCTCAATCGCATCCCTGGTAATGTTAGTTAATCGTAGCAAATTGTAATGTACATAATTGATGCGGTCTACATTTTTGTTGGGGGTGACTGGAAAGAATGCTGAAATTATAGGTAAATTTTCAAACCCTGTCGCCACTTGGTCTGCCAATTTGAATTCATCAGGTACCCCCCTTGGAACCCCAATTGCATCAATGTATGTGGGGCTGCCCTGGGTGAGATCGAAGTCAGGCATACGTTGCCCAGAGAGGAGGACATTTCGTCGTCGTCTAGGGGTGAGTGCCGCTGAACGTGAGTGAGTGAGACCTAAGGGAAACTTAGAAGCATTATTCACATGTCCAATTAGTACTACTGGAACCCCTAAACGAACCATAGCACAGGTTCCCTGCCAAGATGAGGGCAAACGGACGTGTAACCTACCTCCACCACAGAACCAGTACAAGTCACCTCGGGCCCATGACCCCAACAATGTAGCATTTACCGTGATGTTCCTCCCACACCATGAGACCGGCAGATGACCCAATGGAATTCCTGATTGACTAGAAACAAAGCATGTATAATTAGCTGCTTTTGGGGTGAAAGTCGGCGCCCTAGTATCATTCAAAATAGGTGGAAAGATTGCCGCTAAGGTAGTGCACTTAATGGGTGAGGCCTCCTTAGTGAGTGCCAACATACAATGAAAGCCCCACTGGTCAACATCTGGGTACAAAGGTGCCGGCTCTGTAAAAAGAATTGGCCTAGGTGCAGAACAGGCCACACAATCCCCCATCCCTCTTTCTTTAACTGTACCAATTAACCAATCCAACCATAAATTTTTATCCCCATACCCAGTTGCCAATTGGACTACATCAGTAGTGGTAATTTTACTGTAATCTAACGCCAGGACTGTACCTGGTACCTCAATTTCTGTGTCAGGTGCGGGCTTACCTGATGGAACTGCCGGTGTCGTGATGTGGGCCTGGTTAAGTGGAGGAGGGTCTATCAGATTAATTTTAATGACGCCCATTGGATCAGTGCCAGAAACATCCACTCCGAGGACCAAATAGACATATCTCTGTCCCTGGCCCTCTAAAAAGGGGTAAGTGAACGACTGGCCAATAGTGAGCCCCACTGGATTTTTGTCGTGGGCTCCATTATTGCGGAAAAATCTGATCTTACTTTGCCACTGTGGATCCATGCCACCGGGAGTGGAGGGTAACCAATGTGGATCAGTTGAAGCTGCTACCGCCCCCCAAGTTGGACACATGCTAGGAGAATCCTGATTACGAAGACACCTATCATTAAAACCATAGTAGCCACACAGATAAAGATCATACCCTCTCCACGCCGCCGGGTACCTGCCGCAGGAGATGACAGAACACAGGTCAAACTGAAAAGTAGTCGGAGAGCCCCTGACATACGTCAGCTCAATCCCTCCGTAATTGAGCAAACAGTAATCACTGATTTTCACAGATCTCTTACCTCTCGTCTCAGTGGTCTGGTCACTCTCATGTTTTTCCCAAGAAAATATTCCCAACACTATCATTAGGCTAAGACCTACTACAGCAACTATGGTTATTTTCTTATATGGCAAATCCATGCTGCCCTGCTGTGAGATTAATAAAAACACTGATTCGATTATATAAAAAAACAGGCAATACAAATGTAGCAAAAAATATAAAAGTATAAAGATATAAAACCATAAAATCAGAATAAAAATGCTGGCGGTATGGTTTAGCAAACAGTCTTTTCCGGACTCAAAGTCTTATTTCACTCCGTGTCTCTGTCCGTCGCTGAAACAACAAACTTCAAACCTTCTCACCTATGATTTTGAGTCCCCTTCTGTGTTTGCCTCAGCACCAAGAGCCTCTTTGATGTCACTTAATTGTTTACCTGGCTTCTCTGCTGGTGTGCACATACTCCAGTGATACCATACATCACCTTTCCCTTGCAGTCTCACTGCATGAGATGTCCTCTCCACCACTCTGAACGGTCCCGTCCAGCGCGGTTCCGACCACTTGCGTTTGATGACCTTCAGCAACACCCACTCGGCCGTATGAGGCCCTGCTCCTGCGTCTCCTGTTCCCTTTGCTGCTTCTGTGATCTGTGTGGAGAAAGCTGAGACAAGAGCCTTTAATTGATCATAATACGGCCTATAGCCTCTCCTAGGAGGCTCCTCAAACCTTAGTCCAGCTCCTGGTCCCGGGAGCTGGCGCCCTGTTAACAATTCATATGGAGTGAACCCTGTAACCCGATTTACAGCCCCCCTTATGCCTAGTAGGGCTATAGGGAGCGCTTGTATCCAATTAAGTTTTGTCTGTGCACAGATTTTAACCAATTTAGTTTTCAGAGTTTGGTTCATGCGCTCCACTTTTCCCTGCGATTGTGGATGATACACCGTGCCAAATGCATGCTTTAAGCCTAGCATTGCTTCAACCCTTTTCAGGTCCTCATTTTTAAAGTGAGTTCCATTGTCAGACCTGACCTTCCTAGGAAACCCATGCTGTGGAATGTAATGGTTAGTCAAACATTTGATAACAGTTTTGCTGTCTTCACTCTTTGCCGGCCATGCCTCTGGCCAACCTGTGTAGGCATCTACCAGGACCAACAAATATCTCTTACCTTCCACTCGTTCTCCCATATCTGTGAAATCAATAATTACCTCGTCTCCTGGTCCTGTATTAATGGGAAAAGTGCCTTCCTGTGGTCTTACTGTAGGCTTTACATTATGTCCTCGGCAAATGTCACAAGCCTGGACGTACTGCCGAGTCATGTCTGGAAGAAACGGATGCCACCAATGTGAAAGATATCGATCCATTTGCTTATGTCCCATGTGTGTCAATCCATGTGCTTCAGCCAAAACACTGTCTTTTAGTTTCGGTGGCAAAACCAGTCTTCCATCCGGTGTTCTCCATAGACCTCCATTTTCTGTTGCTCCTCTGTGCTTCCATACTGATTTTTCCAACGGGGAGGCTTCCTGTTGTGCTTCTTCAATCAGGGCGCTGGTCAGCGGGGGCAGAATGTCCGTTACCCCCCTCCCTGAAGTGAGAACCATCATGTGTGCTTGATAACCTACCACTCTCTTAGCCTCCTCATCTGCCCTCTGATTCCCCCACGCTACTCTGGTTGTAGCCCTGTCATGTCCCTTACATTTGATGATGGCTACCGCTTGTGGTCCCATCAGTACTTCCGCCAATTCTCTCATTTCTTCCTCATGTTTGATAGGCTGTTGGGAAGCTGTTTGAAATCCTGTTCGGACCCACTGCTTAAGTTCTGTCTGGGCTGCTCCTACCACATAGGCTGAGTCTGTGTAGATGTTAATCCTTTTCCCTTTTCCCCATTTGAGTGCTTCGATCACTGCTTTCAGTTCAGCTAGCTGGGCCGATGGTCTTTCCCTAAGCCTTTCTGCTTTAAGAATCTCAAATCCCTCTTCTGTCTCCCTGATAACTGCATATCCTGCCTTCAGTCCCTCAGTAGGATGCCTGTAACAGCATCCATCTGTAAAAACTGTCTCCGCTTCTCCTTCTAACTCCATACTGCTAAGATCTGGCCTGATTTTGATCTCCCTGATTATTCTTTCCTCACACTGGTGGGGCTCACCCTCCATCATCTGTTCTGCCATGTTGATTCCCTCATGTGTGTAGGTGATGTGTGGACTGACTAAGATTTTCGCTATCCTACTCTGTCTCAAAGACGTCATGGTGAAGGCAGCCGAATTAACAAATGAGACCACACTGTGCGTCGTTAAAACGGTAACCGCATGTCCCATTACAATGTGTGCAGTTTTCTGGATGACCTTTGCCACTCCTGCCGCATGCCTGGTACATGGTGGATGTCGTTTTTCCATGTTATCGAGCAGAATACTGATGTACATAAGTACTTTTCTACTCCCCCTCTTTTTCTGGAACAGAACACCGTTTACCGTGTGTTCAGCTTCAGAAACATCCAGAAAGAACGGCTGAGAGTAGTCTGGAATAGCCAAATCAGCAGCACGTGACAAAGCTCCTTTGAGGTCAATAAAGGAGCGTTCAGCAGATTCATCCCAATCAAGGGGTGCTGTTAAATTTTTAGGTCCCGCTTGATGGATCATAGCACGCAAAGGAGCCGTATGCTCACTGTATGCCGGGATAAAATGACGACTGAACCCTGTAAGGCCCAGAAAAGATAACATCTGTTTAACTGTCAGGGGCTTGGGATGATGAAGAATGGAAGTTCGATGCTGGGGCGACAGCCCTGAGCCAGACGCAGATATCAAACGGCCTAAAAAAGAAACCTGTCGGCGGCACAGCTGCAACTTAGATTTACTGACTTTAAAGCCAATGTTATGGAGCTTAAGCAGCACGCGACGCGTACCTTCCAGGCAGTCCTCAGGAGTGGCAGCGGCCAAAAGCAAATCATCAACATATTGAACCAAAACAACATTAGGTGGAAGCTGCAGACCTTCCATGAGCTGACGCAATGCATGATTGAAAAGCCCAGGTGACAAGAGAAAACCCTGTGGGAGTCTGGTGTAGCGCAGCCGTTCGCCTCGGAACGTAAATGAAAAAATGTCACGACATTCTTCTGCCAATGGCAAACAGAAAAAGGCATTTGCCAAGTCAATACAAGAAAACCACTGATACTCGGGGGATAGTGATGCCAAGGCGGTATAAGGATTTGGAACAGGGACAGTTGGTGTCGTCACTAACGCATTAATTCTCCGCAAATCATGTGCCATCCGAAACTTACCTGTCCCTTGTTTTTCTACCGGGAGTATTGGGGTGTTCCAGGCCGCCGTGGAAGGCTCCAATACTCTAACACGCTTTAACCCGTCAATCGTTTCAGCTATACCTTCTTCAGCAACTGGTTTATGAGGATACTGAGGTTGCCAGATGGGAAATGTGTCTTTAACTGAGAAGGAGATAGGCTCCAACTCGTGACAGAAACCCACGTCCGTGGGACCCGTCGACCATAATGAAACAGGCAGCTCATGCAACATCTGGGGAACGAATTCATGATCAGATTTTTCCCTGCCATGATGGCGAGTGATGGTTTGATGTTCCAATAAGACCTGATCTTTAGCTTCCCGATTAATTTTGTAAGCGTTGTGAGATGGAGAGAACCACACGTCTGGCAACTGGGTGGGAGCCCAGTCCATGGCCGACAGCAGGATTTTAGTCATTGGGCCCAAATCTTTAGCCTGATGTTCGGGATGCAGCAAGAGAGACACATGTGGGCAAGCTTCATGCCCCATTTCATACCATACCTTTTGGTCCTCGTTAAGCTCCACCACTCCAACCACACCCTCTGTTCCCACCAAAATTGACGTGGTTTTAATATCCCACATTTTCCCTTCCAATTTGGAGTCAAAAATGGACTGATACCAATCCGTCTGATTTCGATCATAGAAAAGAGTCACATGCAGGGGGTCCGTTGGAGGAGCGTAGGGCGCTATTAGAGAGATCCAGGGCTTCCAGGACGAGAACAGGGAGAATAGTCCACCCCCTTTGGGGGTTTCAGGCCGTAATAAGCCCCAATATATGTCCGCCCCTGGATGGGGCGCTTGTGTGGCCCAATCTTCCGCCAGTAGCCACTGTCCATTACTCATCAATCCATTCACAGAGCAATTATGTGAATCGCCATTTGGAAAAGTCACAACCACTCCCTCCTGGGAGCACAAAACTGAAGCTCCCAATTTAATAAGCAAGTCTCTTCCCAGCAGGTTAGTGGGGGAATGTTCAGAACAGACAAACTGATGTGTGTGCGTCTGTGTAGCCACTGAGACACGAAGAGGAATGGTAAGTGGCAGCTTTGTTGGTACCCCAGAGAAACCTACTAGGTCGACAGCTTCTGATGACATCTCCGTGCGCTCCACCTTGGTGTTTAAGGTGGAGTAGGTGGCCCCTGTGTCCACTAAAAAAGGCAGCTGTTTATCCTCGACCTGGACTGTGATCATTGGGTCTGCCCTCCCAATGTCAGGTCTTCTCTGTGGGCCGCGTCAATACAGGTTCCCCTCCCCTTGGCAGAGGGGATATTGCCCTACTGGACCAGGTGGTGCCATGCTCGGGTTAGGAGCCTGATGTGTAGCTCTGGGTGGACCTCCACGTCCACGGCCTCTGTTTCCTCTCTGTGGGCCGCCTGGAGGACGTTGGTAATACATTGGGCATTCTCTGATGATGTGACCAGGTTGGCCACAGCCATAACATATAAGGCCACTGCCTCGCCCTGTTCCACTCATGAACCATCCTCTTGGGACGCCCCCGTATCCTCCCACGAATCCCCCACGCGGTGCGTAGCCATAATTTATTGGATAATTCACTGCTGGATAATTTACTGATGGAGGGTGGTGGTGTGGTGATGGAACCCAAGGAGGAGCTGGGAACTGGTCAGGAGTTTCAGCATGTACTGGAGCCGGCTGTTGCACCAGTTGTTTGGCTTTTTTGTCTTTAAGTTTCTCCTGATTAACCTCCTGCCTGGCTTTTCCCAGCTGTAACTTCAACAATTGCTTTTTCAGCTCCTCGACCTCCAAATTCTCCTGATCTTCCTTATCCTGCATTCTCTGCATGTGATGGAGAAAGTGCCTTTCCCAGACCGCTGAGTTACTCCCCGGTATATCAGGATTGTCTGCCATGCTGTCTCTCACGGACTTAGGGGCTCCTCCCAGCACCGCCTTTCGGAAAAGTTCCTCCTGAATTTTCTCTGAATGTGGATGAACCCCCACGGAATTAGTCCATTCGTCTTTACATCGATTAAGATATGTAGTTGGCCTCTCCCCTGCTTTAGGGGCGAATGTGAGAAGGTGCGCAGCCCCCGCCGGGGTTGGGAACTTCACACGCATTGCTTTTCCAATTTGAGTGGCCAACTCAATAAATGGGGTGCAGTCTGGTGAGTGGATGCATCCAGCACTTTCTTCAATTTGATTGACATCCCAAACTGAGAGTACCTGTCCCATCAGAGCTCTCCAGTCACCTAAGGCCACTTTTTGTCCCTGTGTAATTTGTTCAAACTTATTTAACCACTTACCTCCTCCCTCTGTAGGATGTGGGAGTTTTTCCACTATTCCATTCATATCCGCAAATGACCATGGTCTGTACTGGTGCCTTCCCCCTTTCATCAAGAGGGGTGCTTGTATGGGTGGGGCTGGAGCATGGCTTCTCAACAGATATCTAGGTGCTTGCTGTGGCTCATGGACCTGCAGCTGACCTGTCAGGGTGACCCCCACCCCCTCTTGCCCATTCCCGTTCTCCACTACATCTTCCTCATCTATCCCTAAGTCAATCAATGTCTCCTCCTCTCTATTCCACTGATTCTGTCTCTCCCTACGTTCCCTATCCTGTCTGACCTGAAATGGCTCCCCCTTCTTCTGACTTACTGTTCCCTCATCCCTTACACTGGCCTTATTCTCACTCCCTCTACGTCGGCCCTCCGCCTCTAACGGTGTGGATGTCCGACTCCCTACCTCCATCTTCCACTGCTCTAAGTCTCCCAATAAATACCCAGTGTCTTCCCTTTCTTCCTCCACATCTAACTCTCCTCCCCTTATCCGCCAGACCGGAGCCTGGATAGGAGGTGGTGGTGGGGGCGCTTCAGGCGGGGACGGACGAGCCTCCGTATTCTTTCTGTTCTTCGCACACTTACCTGTCTCCTTCTTATCACCTACTGCCGTCCGAGCCTGCATCGCTCTCACCGCAAGTGCCATATTATGCACCATCAGTCTGTGAGCTTCCTTTTCCTCTATTTCCTTCTTCCACTTCCTCTTCATCATTATTCCACTTGCTGTTGTCTTCTTTAGTTCTTCCACTTCCCTCAATGCTCCCTGATCCTCCTGCATCAGGAGGGCGGCCAAATCCGCAAAATCCTCGTCATGCAATCCGTACTTACTGATCACTTCCTCATATTTCTGCTGATACTTACCTTTTTGTTTTTTCCGTTCCTGTTCGGGAATACCACTCAATAATTGATTACGTGCCTCTACCCATTGCCACCTAAGAGTGACACACCAGCCTCCTTCTCCTCCACATTCTCTAATCCTTTCATCATCCATTATATACAGCAGTGACAGCCAACCGGTTTGTATGGAGTACACCCGAGCAACCGGCCCAACTGAGTACTACTTCTCTCGACCACGAGACCACTGCTTCGTTAGCACCGTTAGGTTTCCACAAATGATCTCAGGCGGCTTTTCGTACTCAGGACACTGTCACTGTACACAATACACACAGTACATATACATATACACCAGACAAAATCAAAAACAAAAAAAAAAAACAAACAACTACTTATTTATACTTACCAAAAAATTGAAATGAACCTTTAATCTTTATATTCTCTTATGCCTTTACTTTACCTTACCACTTACCAGCTCTTATGGAGCCGTAAATACTATGCTTTTAGCGTGTTCAATTAGGGTCTTTAGGGGCGAACCAACACTCCCCAGAGGCACCCTTCCTCGGGACTTTATCCTGTACGTCTACAGGAATGGACTCCAACCTTACGGTCCTAGTTAAAATTTCAGGTGGACCCTATCCCACCAGGGACTTAACCCAGCGGTTTTCTCCTCCCGTCGGATTCGATGGCAGCCACGCCGGAGGGTAATAGTCTAATTAATTAATTAATTTTTTTTTTTTTTTTTTACAACATCACTTTTCTCTTATAGTTAAAACTTATATACTTCTCCTTTTACTTTCTTATTCGTCTCGAGGTTTTTACTAATTTATTCAGTGTTTTAAAATTTAGACAGACGTGTGATTTACTATTGACACCGTTCAATTTAGCTTGTTCAATAGCAGACTTTTGAAAGAAAACAGGCGTCTGCTTACCTTTAAGAACGACCCGGGTCAGGTGTCAAAAGCAGTCGTCCGTCTGTTTCACCGACCAGTCCTCCGTGATCAATCACGTCGGGGTCACCAACTTGTTGGAACTGGTATTTTCTCCCTCAGTTCCGCGTGTTCGTTTGATTGATGAAACGGAGGAGATGAATATGGTCTCAAATAAGCCGTTTAATAAAACACACTGAATAAAGCAGTTACAGAGCTCCGGGTCAAACTTTCCCTAGCCAATAACAGTTTCTGTCAGGGCACGAAGTCTGACTGACTATTTTTCCCTTAACCCGGTGATAATATTCCAAAATGAAATGTGCAATCTTTAGGAAGCTGGCGTGTTCTTCTCCCATAGGTTGAAAACGTTGGGATGTCCCGAGGTATCCACCTGTTGCTATGCCTCCTGGCAAAAGTCAACCAGCCCTGTAAGACAGAGTTCAACAACCAAAACACCAGACACATCCTATCTGATGTTATGTCTAATTTACTTCTCATCCCGTGGGAAACTCTGCAATTACTAAAAAACAAGTTCATGTCTAAACTACTACTGTTTCACACCTACTAGAACACTTCATGATTATACTGTAATGATGCCTTAAAATCCATTATATGATAAATGTAAGCTAATACTACCAAAATGTAAGCTAATACTACCACAATGTAAGCTAATACTACCTTGTACCTTGAGCTATAATATAATAGAAGTTATACCTTAAGCTGTAATGTAATAGAAGTAATCTTGCGCTGTAATATAATAGAAGTTATACTTTAAACTGTAATGTAATAGAAGTAACGAACACACACGTTGCAGATCCATGATGTGTGGTGGTGCAGTGTATTGTCTGGAGCTAGTTGAGGGTTTGATGACTCCTTGTATGTGGACGCCTGCTGAGAGAAGGAGGAAATAAAAAGGAGGAAAAGAGAATCTGATTATTTATTTACTCACCTTCTAACTGAGGTTTGTTCCAACAGCTTTGGCCTCTACGAGGAAAAAACAGTGACTCAATGTTCCAAAGACAAATCCTGTGAGTAACATTGAAACATTGTCTTCATCTAATTTTTAAAGTCTGATTTTACAAAGTGTTTTTGCTCATTTCATTGTCAAATCTTTCTAAATTGTGTTTTTGTCTTGGCTCAGGAAAACACCTGCGCCCAAAGAACTACAGGCTGTGTTTGATTTGAGGTTCCTGCAGATCCTTCCAAGTCTCAACAGGTCTTGAAATTCCAAATCTGTGGAGAATCACTTGAATCTGGGAACTGAACACCCCAAAGAGAACAGAAATGGACAGAGTTCCAGACAGATCACCAATCACATGGTGTTCTGCACAATGAAGGACCAACCAGATGGATTCTAAGATTCTTTTCCACCACTGCAAACAAGCTGCTGTTAGACTGTTCTAATGTTTGATTCTTTAATTCAGCTCATGTCTCTGATCAGTTCTCCCTCTGTTTCCCCCTGTGGAAATATTGGAAATAGCTGAATTAATCTTCCAAAGACAACTGACTGGTATCATTGATGTTATTTCACACAGTAAATACGTCAGTGGATCAGGAGAACTCTCCCTCAGATTGTAGACTGATTTCATGTATTACTCATTAACTGACTGGTTGATCCACCAAAAAAGGATCTGGTGCCCCAAATTATTAAGATGCTTTATGATCTTCATGATTCATAAACTAGACATAATGAACCTTCATGTTCAATACATGTATATATTTCAATTCACTACACCGCTGAAACGTGATGCCTGGAAAATGCAAGTTTCCAGATATTTGGCTCAGCAAAGAAGATTAGAAAGAAAGTCTGGCCAGAGATCCAAAGGACCATCACTTGTCCAGGTCCAGAGCCTGTTGTCAACCTGTCAAAGTGGAGGGAGAAGCAGCTGGATCTACACACAAGACGGCACTTGAGGAGTCGGAAGCAGGTCGGTCCATAGAAATGTTGATTGAATGTTGGCTGCCAGCTGTTTTTAGCTCTTATTGAAATGTGAGTCCTGAAGGCTGTTGAGTTGATGTGGAGACTTTTGCACCAGCGGGGAGTCCAAGATGGCGTCCTGCTAACTGGACTTTGGCTGAGCTCAGCTGACAAACTTTTATCCCGGCATATATTTCATCTTTCAAGTTATATTCACGGAAAATGATCCACATCTACCTCTGAGACTCAAACAGGAAGTCGACCGCTGATAGAAGGAGAGATATGTCGCGCATTTCGCAGCACTCGGACAAGATGGACGTCCACACCCAGCAAACATGCCCTTTTGGGGCCCCTGTGGGGCCTCTGTGGGCAAAAAAAATGGGCCCAGTTAGGGCAGCCCGGTGTGGGCCCCGTTACCGGAGTGCAATGTGGGGCACATGCAGGCCCCTTCACTATCGGGCCCAGGTGGGGCCCTAATGGGCCACCGACACCCAGCCTGTAGTGTGGGCTGCCCACAGTAAGCAGAGTGGGAACCCAGTGGGCCCCACAGTCAACCCACACCCATTAACCTGCAGTGGCCCCACCTGAGCCCCACATTTCACATGTGGCTGCACCATGTGCAGATTTTTTGCCCTGCATGTTTTCTGAGACCATCCTCTCATGCTCAGAGTATATCCACAGTATGCACGGACCTTACTGGTCTATGTGCAGTTGGGAAACTGTGAGCATGTCCACTCTAGCCCAGACACTTGAAAATAATCATATAATAATAGGAAATAAATGTAACGATGTGTTTCACTAGAAGTTGATCTACAGAAGATTAGGAACAGTGACAACATTAAATGAACTGCTGAAGTCTACATTTTAAAAACACAGCTCTATAAAATGTTGACATGTATGGAAAGGAAAACTAAAATAAGGAATGGATCATAGAATGCACATACTGTGTGCTGCATGCCCACAGTTACTATACAGTACTGTTGGTACAGGACAGACTGACCTAAACTGGATCCACAACATTAAAATCACTGTGTATGCAGAATTACTGCAGTTGTTGAAAGTAGTACCAGACTAGAAAGAGTAATGTGTTTTGAATAGTTACATTTAATCAATGAAAAGTGAATATCTGAAGGAAATCAATTCTTTTCTAAAGAACAATAAAGAACACAATCAATAACAAATCTAAACATCAAATCTATCAGTCTATTTTTTTCTCTCCTCTTCTTCCACCATCTCTGTCCCTGGCATTGCGGAGCCACACCTTGATTGCAGTCTCCACTTCTGACTCTGTGGCACGGCTGCTTTTTGTAACAGCATCTAAGCAAGAAATAAGATGATGGAGATAAAAAAACCAAAGGTTGTACAAAATATAGTCGTCACAGGGGCACAAGGGTTATGGGATGAAAGAGAAGATGACATCCAACTAAATTATAATGTTCCTACTGTTGATTGCAACTGCTGTCATTCTCTTATTTAGCTCCAACTCAATGTGCAATATCATGGTCTTGAATTTGTCTCCACTTGGAAAACTGCGTAGTTCCACTCTATACATTTGAATCTATACGTCCATAAACATCATATAAACATAGCAGCTAGTTCTGCCATATAATATGTTCCACATGTCCAGGCAATATGTAGTTGGCTGTACATGTGGCTATGGAAGATTCAGCCCTGATTAGTTTATTAACAGGAGTGCATTGCAGGATGGTCATTGGTGTTTGCTGTGGCCATGAATGAGGTGAGTAGGATCACTACATCTTCCTGTTACCACCTGAAAAACATTGCTAGAATAAAAGGTTTTCTGTCTAAACAAGATGCAGAAAAACTTGTTCATGCATTTATCTTCAGTAGCTCAGATTATTGGAATGGCTGTTTACAGGTCTTAGCAAAAAGTCAATCAGGCAGCTGCAGCTAGTCCAGAATGCTGCTGCCAGAGTCCTTCCAAACACCAGGAAACTGGACCATATCACACCAGTTCTCAGACCACTACACTGGCTTCCCGTTAGTCAAAGGATAGATTTTAAAATCTTATTGCTAGTTTATAAAGCACTAAATGGTTGTGGACCAGAATATATTCAAGATGTATTAGTTCCCTATGAGGTTTCCAGAGCCCTCAGGTCATCGGGGACAGGTCTACTGTGTGTTCCCAGAACCAGAACCAAACAAAGTGAAGCAGCATTCAGTCACTATGCTCCTCACCTGTGGAACAAACTTCCTGAACACCTGAGGTCTGCTCCAACTGTCAGCTCATTCAAACCAGGACTGAAAACCCTGTTGTTTCCTGCTGCCTTCAAATAATTGTTCCTCCTTGTTTCCTTAATGTGCTTTGACATCTTATTTGAATTGACTTTATTTGATCTAAATGTATTTGATGTTAAATGTCTTTGTTTTCAGATGCTCTTTTCCAGACTTTTAATGGAACTATCTGCCTTGTAAAGCACTTTGAGTTGCGTAGTGTATGAATGGTGCTATACTAATACATTTGCCTTGCCCAGGAAGCAAAGACAGAAATGTAGGTGGCTTTGATCATGATCATCATACTAAACATAAAAATGTGAACACTGCAGACTTCATTTACATTGAAAAGGGAATTGTAGTTAGTCTGATTCTCATGTTCACTTCACCTGGTTCCTAAACCTTTTGTAAGGGATTATCAGGCACCATCCAGGGACCAAAGTCCCATCGGGGACGACGTCAGCGTGACACAGTTAATTGTAGTTTAGCTGAGCTACTGGCTGAGCCACATTATCACAAGTTCAGTGCATGAATGACAAGTGAGGAACTACCTGCTCTTTGTGTCCTGACTATGCAGCTTTACCAACTGGGCTACCTGTTGGGAAATGACGTTCGCTTCAATGTGCTTATTTTCTTCTACAGCTCAGTATTGATATGAATGAAATAATTGATATGAGCTGATATGAATGAAGTGTCTGTCTATCTATCTATCTATGGCCTTAAGGCATTTATACCTATTACAATTGGAATGTGTATATTGTGATACGTATAAAATGTGCTGATTCTTCTATTGTGATTAGATGAATTAGAGAAAATGTGACAAAGGTGCTGGTTGGCTAAAGTTTTCAAGATATTCCATGATAAAGACTTATAATTATTATTATATACACAGGCCAGTATATTCAGCTACAACGGAGGGGGGTGTCTGATGATCATGATGCCTCCTAACTTCTCAACAAATTACGGCAGAACCATGAAAATGGTCCCACATGACAGTTTATAAATGTATTTTCACTTTGGTTCTAAAGATTATTCCCTAACTGTAATCTGTGATTATCACATGTCCAGGTTCTGGTGGTGATTTTGGTAAATAACTGGTCCGGGTGTGGGTGTGGTTATCCACTTTGTTTTAAGGGTGGAGTTCTCAGACAGCGAGGACACAGCAACAGTTGTTATGTGGAAGCTTGTAAATGTGTGATGAACAGTACAAGATAATACACAGTTACTATTGGACATGCTGTACTTTGTCATCACTGGTTATTACTGTCAGTTTGTCTGGTTACTAGAGGTTGATGACATAGGAGAGGATATGCTGAAGAATTCTGTGCACACAGACAGTGAAGACATTCAGCTTTAATCCAAGGGGCTTGACAAAAGTGCAAATGATGGGACAAAGTAACACATGGATGAAAATCCTTTGCAGAACATGACTGCTTGAAGTCTGAAACCCATGGACATGACTAAATGCAGTTTCCTCCTATGAGATGCTCTGCCAGGCCTTTAGTGCAGCTGCCTTCATCCACTGCTTGTTTGTGGGTTAGTGTTATTTACTAAGGTGACTATAATAACCCACACCAAAAGTGACCAGACTGAGCATCTCCTCTACAGTGCATGACCCTGTGGATAGTTAGATCTGGTTAACTAGCTAGGCCAGTCTGTATTTGTGAAAACAACTATCTTGATTTTAGTTTCTATTATAATCAGAAGCACAGAACTCGTATATTTGAATGGAATAAAAATATGGAATTAGGCCTTTAAAATGAAATCCAATCTTTTGTTATATCCCTGTCAGACCTTCTTGCACATGATCATCACATACTGTACCTATGACTGCCCTTCAGACCAGCATGTCACCAAAGGCCAACTTCTGGCCAGAGCCCCTCCAGCACAACTGTTGGGCCAATGGTGTGGTTACCATTCGGACCACGACCCGCCTTGTGGTCCATGTTGGGTTGGAACCTCCGGTCGCTGACAGATACTTTACCTAAATTGTGGTTCTAAAAATAAGTCCATGATTCATAAAGTATGTTTTTTGAAAAAGTCCAATGTACCACATCCTTGTAGCAGCCTGCTCTTTAAGCCTTGCACCACCTGGATGTGGCCCAGGCTGCTCAAAGGTAGATGTTTGCCTTCTGGTGAGATGGCAGCTGTAGAGTTCCGGTCGGTGAGGGTCATAAGCAGCTGCTTAATTACAGACACTTGTTCTTTGAGATGTTCCAGCTGAGAGATGATATGTCTTTCTGTTGCTGTCAGTGCAGAGCATTACAATACATCTTACAGTCTTATTTCACATGACATATCTTTATTTTATTGACATTACTTTGTAGAAACCTGTTTCCACTTTAACATTAAAGAGATTTCTTTGGTCAAAAAAAACAAATTATATTGACAATGGCTGATTTATAAAATATCAAAGGGTAAAATATCCAAGAGGCTGAATCATTTATAGGCTCTGTATATTACAGTGGGAACACATCAACTCATTTTGCTTCATTTGTGCAACTTCATTGCTTTTTACAACACTTACAACTAATTACTGGCCTTGCAGACAAGGTGGGTGCTGAGGAAGAGGCTGGTGGACTTGGTGGGTTTGTCTGAGTTGGTGACATGGGTGGGTCTAGCAGAGCTGGTGGGGCCTGTGGAGTCGGTGGGATCGGTGGAAAGGGTCTATGCGGAGTTCTAATGTCCTCCTCGTCAGTAGACTGCTGGTATTCTTGATACCGAGAGTTAGGTCTGGTAGGTATAAAATCACAGTGATGAATTATTTTGAATATATTTGTATGTGTGCATGGAATTGCTAGAGTAGCCTGAAGAATCTGGAAAAACAGAACAGGCTTTTTAAGTACACATTCCATATATATATATATATATATATATATATATATATATATATATATATATATATATATATATATATATATATATATATATGTACTGTGATATTTATGTATTTAACAGGTTTATTTAACATTTATATAAACACTATTTACATCACTGATGATATGAGGTGAGGGAGACTTTGTTAATCCCTGAAGGGAAATTCAGGAATCACTACAATGCTCACTACGCTAACATAGTTATTGCACTCATTGGAAGAAAAGATTTTAGGACCTAGTGTTTAAAGATGTGTTTTCATCATATTTGTGCTTTTGTGTGTCGGAGCTTATTCAAATAATAATCAGTGTGAAAATGTCTTTGTTTCTGCTCCGACAGCAGCAAGAAAAAAGTCAGAATAAAACACTGGATTGTTGTGAAAACACAATTCAAGCATTTACTGTAAAGGCTGGAAAAAGTCTGTGAGCCCTTCAGCCCTGACTATGACATTAACAAAAGAGTCAAGAAACGAGTCAGTAAAACTCCACTAGGAACCAGATTGGAGGTGAGAGTCGGTCAGACGTTGCCTCTTGGCCTGGGCAGTCATCATTAAGGATAAGATGAGTTTTCATTATCACAGGTATCTGACAGAAAAAGGTCAGATTGCTGTCCAGATGATGGTCAGTAGTTTGCGATGCAGCAGAATAAGGACATTAAACATCAGAGTGAATGTGGGACTCAATTCCTTCAGACAATGAAAACCCGGGTGTTGAAGTGGGCCAGTCAGAACCAGAAACTGAGCTTATAGCTGCCTAATGATGCCGTTCATTACTTTTATTGTCAATTTAATGCAGAGAACCAGGTGATTCCAAAGGGTCCACGTCAACTGGTCCTAAAGGTGGGCTCTAGTTATTTTATAGCATTGCCATTGACAATAGGAGATTGTGATTTTCCATATGGTTGGAAAGTGTGGATTCAATCTGAGTAACTTAATAAGTCTTGACACCTGTTATAACAGGGCACCTGTTTACCATATATAGGTATTAGACTGTAGACAAACACAGTATTAACTGCAATGGACATGGCAGAAGGACTAATCATGGTGCTAGGGGGAAGAACTCCAATTATATGCCAGCTTCATACATGTTTGTGTGCCAGAGCTGGCTCCACTTATGGGTTTTGGAAATGGGACATGCCATTTTAAACTGATGACAGAATTTCCATGGACAAGATCTGTAGCCTTGGCAGCCAAAAATTCAGCAGTGTGATGTAGTTTGAAGATCGGTGGATTTCATGGATTGGCCTTGCCCGCTAGAGGGCGGGGCCTAGTGAAACCAGAAGACGCAGAGCCACACCGAGCGTCTGACGACGATGACGGTCTGGAGATGACACGTCACTGATGTTTTAAATTCTGGCGTATGTGAATTCATAGATCGGTTCCATCAGATGGACGGACATCAAAACGTTTGCAGCTTGAACTGGCCTTTATGCTACAACCAGCTGACACAGGTAAGCTGGATCCCCTCCCTAAATAAATGTGATGTCTGCTTTAGGTGTCTGACATATTCACATTTACATCAACTCAAACATCCTGGTGTCAAAGGGAAACAGTTGATGCAAAGTGGTCAGCCTCACTGGATCAGTCCTGACCCGACCGCCTCGCTGGATCGGTCCTGACCCGACCCCCCTCGCTGGATCGGTCCTGACCCGACCGCCTCGCTGGATCGGTCCTGACCCGACCCCCTCACTGGATCAGTCCTGACCCGACCCCCTCACTGGATCAGTCCTGTCCTGTCCTCTGCTGTAGCACTGTGGTGATGAAGTGTCACCTTGTATTTCTCACAGCTGACAGGATCCACTAGAGGGCAGCAAAGACCAGAATATGACTGAGCCTGACTGATGTGAACACTAATATCCTGCTGATATTTCCTGTGTGGTACCAAAAGGGCCCGTTCTTATTCATCACATGGCTCCTGCTCCTTCACCTACATTGACTTTATGCACATGATGTTCTAGTTTGTTCCCTTTTCCAAACTGTGGATTTGGGAAATGAACAGCACAAATGGTGAACTAGAAAAATGTCTCAATTGTGTCAATGGAATCGATTTTTCTTCAGTCTCAGTAAATTGAAGTGTGTAATATTTCCTGTCAATCTAATGATTGTCTTTACTTTAGGAATAATCCACTTTCTCAGACGTCATCAGGAAAAAGTCTGATGCCAAACTAAGATGAAATATCATGGAAACTGGAATAACATCATCAACCAAATCAACAGGTTGGTTCAACAAATTGTTTCCTAACTTCCAAGGATGTTTCCAGAAAAGATTAGTGAGAGTTGCTCTAAGTAGATGAACTGAACACTCAGCTCCTTTATTTTCTAAACTAAATATTGGGATCATTTTTGATCTTCATGTATATTTCACATGTAGTTTATCTCCAAATGTCTGAATCAGCCTGATTTGGTGTCTCAGACTTTCCAATGATTGTTTCCAGTTGAATTATTCAATACACACATAAACCAGTGCAGTGAAGTAGCTACAATAAAGAATCATTGGAGATTTTTCAATCTGATCTGACTGGACAAGTTTGCAACAACATAATAATCTTTGACATTTATTCATGTCTCATGTTGTTTCTTTGGATCGGTTGGATTTTGAAATTCCTTCTGTTGAGACGTGATGATCAAACCTTTGGAGTTTTTGATCTTCGCTGTACAAATCTTTTTCTATTCTTGTGTCTTTTAAACCTTCATATGATCCATTTATTGTCCAAACAAATCAATACAAATGCAAATATTTCCTAGAACGACATTATTTAGTGTTTGTTACAGCTCCAGTGCAGACACCTGGGACTTGAATCTTGTTTCTCTATATTTCAGATCTACTCATTCTAATATGTGAGTCTGAAGATGGAGCATGTCTGCATGTTAAATCTGAACATTTGGAATGAGCTGAAAGTGAACAGAGTCCTAACTCTCCCTGTGATTCAAATGAAACACATGGCTCTCTCCAATGAGCCTCCTCCATTATTATTAGCTGTTAGCTACAGGAAATGATGCTGCAGCTTTAATCTCACTTCACAGAAACTCTGTGCTGTGAAAATGCTGCAGAAACATGTCATTGATGGTCTCATCTACTTTTCCAGTGGGAATTAGTGGTTGACCTTCAGTCAAAGATCTCTGTTAGCTTCATGACATGAGGTGCACATGGACCTGCCCCCTTTCATCACCTGTTTTTAGACCAGTAGAGTTGAAATCTTGGTAGAACTCAGAGCTGCACAGGTTTTGGCATCTGGCTGTGAATATCCATCCATAAGAAACATATTGTGTGTCAATCAGCTGGGGACGCAAACTGACATTGATTTGATTCAGCGTCTTAACGGTGAGATGGTGTTTAAGGCCCCACAGGAAGTCCTGACATGAGTCTGATCGGATCTCCGGAATCCTTTAAAGTCCAGAGACCAGATTGAATCGGTGCTGCCTGGAGGTTTATCCATGTCCACACAAACTCATGGTCCTCCATGAAAACAGACACATGCAACATGTCTTTGGTCTCATTATGATGCTGACGCTGAGAGAAAGAAAAAAGGATTTCTACATGAGCCTTTGAATCCAACGATCATCCTTCACTGCTGTTTAATGCACAGTGGTCTCTGCATTTGAAGCATCAGCAGCACGACATGTTTTCTGTGAAATATCTGAGAGCTTTTCTTTTCTGGGCTAAATCCTTCTCCAGGTGTTTTTCTGCCTGTTGAGAAGTTGTTGACATGTCCCAGCTGATGTTCAGACAACAAACTGATGTTGTGTTAACACTGAGCTACAGGACTGGAATAGGCTGCTGAGGAGGAACCGGCTGTTGGTCCCAACAGGTGGATCAGTTGTTTGTCTTTGCTTTTCCAGCCGATGCAAATTGTCGACTGACTGAGGGGGAGAAATAAACAGGAATAAAAACAGGAGAGTAGGAACCACATCATGTGATAAGGAACCAAAGCTAATACACCACTTCTTTCTCTCTCTGTGTCCTTTCAAAGTAAAAGGTCCATCTGGCTGTGCACTATATCCAATATGAGTTTGTATTAGTGTAGAATGTGAATGCATTGACTTCTGAATATCCTGTAATCTGAATATGTCTTTATGCGTCTTAATCTACAGAATGTATTTACCGTAGGAATCTGTTGAGGACAAAATGCCATTTAGTTCTCTGAGAGTGAACTTCTGCTAAATCACCTCCCTCCTCTTGGTCTTTTCTGATCCACTGTGTGATTCTGTCTCGTCTCCCTGCACGTGGACTCAGACTGGGAGTGAGGCTGAGGTTGTGTGTGTGAAAGTGGGACAAAATGGGATTTTCTGTTTGATTGCTGCCCCACTGCAGCTGGATTCAAAACATGTGATGTCTATGTAATATCAGTGGATCAGACCTGCCTGTCTCAGGCCTACATGTGTCTGTTGTGTGTCAGGTGAAGCAGAAAACAATATCAAATACAGCTGTGATCTGTGATTATTTCCTGTGGGAAGCTTCGGGCGTTTACGCTCGTGTCCCTCGGACCGGGCCGCCGTCACGGACGTGTCGGTCCAAAGGGTCGTCGATCGGCGCCGAGGTCCAGCTGGAGTCACGGAGACATGAAGGTGGACCAGAAGGTGTTTTTCAAAGCCCAAGGAACAGCACATTGTCCTCACTGTTCACTGTGAGTTTAGAAAAGAGCAGCCTGCCACGTCTTTATCGTTGTTGTTACTGGACAATATAGAGTCTGAGAAAGATCTTTGTTATGGACAGAAGCTGAAGAGACTGATGACAACAAGGAAATCATAGAAGCTACTTCCTCCTCCTCTAAAGTGTGAGACTAAAGTCCTTGTCACACTTTGAGCTTTGAGTTCTTCTAGTTCTTCTTAGTGAAACAATGAATGAAAAACACATAATGACATCAAACTAAAAACAAACTCAGTTTCAAAGATCCAGTGAATATTTTGGCAGGATGGACATTTGAATTCAGTTTATTTCCAAACAACAAACTATAATGACTCTAATTATTACTTCTAAATTAGTGATGATGATAAATATTAGTGATGAGAACAGATCCAGCCTAATTGGAGTTTGTGAATGTTTCATGTCACCTGTGTTTTATTGGGCTAAACTCTGTTTTAAGTCGTGTTTCCTCGTTAAGACTCAGGATTTGTTTTCCAAAGGCTGCTGGTTGTTAAGAAAAGCTTTATAGACTGATCCTCATGGTGGAATGAGGTTTTTAGGGAGGACCACTGGATGTTTGGGGTCAAATATCTGCCCATAAAACACGAGACTGGATATTATCAAATAAATGACATGAAGTCATGACCAGATTATGACTCCAATTATTATTAAAACCATCAGATTCATTAGTGTCGGTGCATTTATTCCTTTAGACACATTCATTTTATATGAATTTTTATATATTGAGGGTTTTTGCTCAGTAGTTTCCAGGTCATGTGAAATGTGCCAGTGAAAACCGACGCTGACGCCTGATTGGTCAGCAGCTCTCTCTCTCTCTCTGTCACACAGACACACAGGTAAACACAGGGGGCGGAGCCACAGGGATCAGGTGACCCAGGTACCTGAGAACAGGCGTTCAGACTCCATTTAGAGACGACAGAGCAGAAGGAGGAGACGTGGCTGAGGCAGGTGAGTGTTGATCCAACGTTGTTCTCTTCCTGTCACAGAGTCTGAGTGTTAGCACTTTGGTTCAGGTTAAGGCCAGAGTTAGACTGAGGTCAGGCTGAGGGACCAGGGAAGGTTTTACCAGGGACCTCACATCTGTGTGTGTTTAATGTGACTGGGACTGACCTGAACAGTCAGTGTTTCCCTCTCAGAAACTTCCCTCTAAACCACGTCCCAGAGATCAAAGGTCCATCAGGTTCCAAAGGTCTGGTACTTTACGATCTAAAGGCTTTTACCAGGCAGGTGGATTTAGAAAAACCTGATCAGATGAAGTGAACTCCTTTTAAAAACAGATGTAAAACCCTTTAATTTAAAGACACAAAAACAGATGTTTGTGTTTTTACTCTGATTCAGTTCTGTTCCAGTTTTTTGTGAGGACCAGTACTATGGCAGAGAGGACCTTAGGGTTGATCCTCACTTTGTCAGAGCCACTTGGGGTGTCAGCACTTTGTGTTAGGTTAGGGTAAGTGACAAGTGAAAGCTGCGAGTGAACAAAACATTTATGGGTGTGAGTTTTATGAGGGTCCTGACAGAAAGAGCTGAACAAACATATGAGCCTTCCCTCTAAACCACATCCCAGAGATCAAAGGTCCATCAGGTTCCAAAGGTCTGGTACTTTACGATCTAAAGGCTTTTACCAGGCAGGTGGATTTAGAAAAACCTGATCAGGTGAAGTGAACTCTGTTTAAAGAGCAGTGTAAAATGTTTGGTGGTCTAAATGCTGCTTTAAATAATTCTTCCCAGAAATAGAAATAGAAATGTCCTGATAGTGTTTTGTTATTCCAGCTCTCTAAAGCACAAGTGCAGCTGTTACTGTCCATAACAACATAAATGTCTCTCTGCTGAAACCTACATACGAAGACTTTAAAGAGTTTAGTTGAGGTGCAAACAGTTTGGCCTTTAGCGTCACAGTCCACAGGCTGTATCATCACTGTAGTCCAGGTTCCTGTTCAGGCTTTAAGGTCTTTAAATAGGATCATCGGAGACCGGCCGGATTCGGCTCTTTTCCGATCTCGTGTGTGACGTTGAATTTAGTTGGATCAGGGTTCGGCATCTTCCCAGCAGGGACAGAGACTGATGCTGTACAGTTTCCTCTGCACAAGTACAACAGTATTAGCAATAAAATCCAGCTGAAGTAGTAAAAGTAGTCACTAAGCAGAAAACCAACTAAAGTATCAGAGAAATATTGTGCAGTCCAAAGTCCAAGCTTTGTCTCTGTAATGTAGTTCTGTAGAAAGTAGCAGTGATTGGGAAAGTACTCAAGTCCAAATACCTCAAATACCTGACCAAGTGCTGTATTTAGTTTCAGCCACTAGATGGAGACACAAGATTGTGGTTTTATGTCGTTTTTCTTCTCTCTCAATTTATTTTGTGTCTTTTTGTGTCATTGTTCATCTGTTTCTTGTTGTTTTGCATCTTTTGTGGTTTTGACCTGAGCTCTGTGACTTTCAAACTAGTCTGATGTCCCTTCATCCAGAGACACACGCCCAAGGGCCCCTGAGCTCTCAGGCCCCTGGTTAATCCAGCCCTGATGATTAGACAGTTTCCAGCAGCAGCTCTATGGACTCTGGACTCCTCATACACACAGATCAACACATTTGAATGACATTCAATAAATAGACACTTTCTATGTGACATATTGTGAAGCTGGACTTTGGAGAATAATCCTCCTTTTAGCCAAACAAAGCAGTGTAGAGTGTGATCTCTAGTCCCAACTCTGTCTGTCACATATATGAGAACCTGTGCTTATGTCATTATATGCAACATTGGCCTGTGACAGATGCTGATTGTTTCTGCTGTGCTCTTTTTATCAGTTAGAAAGAAAACAACTGTGTTGTCAGTCTTTGACCATGTTTAAAGTGCATTCATTTATGCAAAGCTTGGCTTGATTGGTTCCACAGACTTTCTACATGTGGCCAATTATATTTGGACACTAGAGCCTTTTCTAACCAGTCAAATATGAAACATAACTGTGGTTTTTGTTCTACATGTTCTCTGTATAGAACGTTGGGATCCTGGTAGGAAATGGACAGAAGAAGCTGCATCAGTGTGTGTGTGTGTGTGTGTGTGTGTGTGTGTGCGTGCGTGCGTGCGTGTGTGTGCGCGTGCGTGTCCTCAGCCTAAACTGTTTCCTCATATTCTTCTCACCTGTTCACGCCTCCTGAATCACACAGGTGATTCCCAGTAAATGGAAAGGGGCGGGGCCACAGTGAGTAACCAATCAAAGCACAGAGGCTGCAGCTGTTTGATCAGAAAACATTGGAAGAGGACAGAGGAGACCTGGAGACCTGTGAGTACTGATCCAATTTTATGTTTCCTGTCAGACTTTATCAGAGTCATGTGGTTTCTCAGCCTGATAGAAAGTGATGTCAGTAACTCTGACACATCTGGATCTGGATTTAAAGGGGTGAGGGTGGTCTCTGGTCTGTCAGGGTCTTGTGATGTCAGTGATGTCAGTAACTCTGACACATCTGGATCTGGATTTAAAGGGGTGAGGGTGGTCTCTGGTCTGTCAGGGTCTTGTGATGTCAGTGATGTCAGTAACTCTGACACATCTGGATCTGGATTCAAAGGGGTGAGGGTGGTCTCTGGTCTGTCAGTGTCTTGTGATGTCAGTGATGTCAGTAACTCTGACACATCTGGATCTGGATTTAAAGGTTCTATCTGTTTAGTTTCTTTTCAGTCATTTTGTAGAGGTGAGAACTCTGACACAAAACATGTTGTTGTTGTTGTTTTTATGTAATAATCTAAAAATATTATGCCAGACCTTCTTGGGGGGTCTGGTTCTGGATGGTGGGCCCAAAAATCAGCCTTAAAGGTCCAGCACACCTACAGTAAAATATTCCAAACGACATGACTGCCTCATTGCCAAGTCATACAGCAATTTGAAATGACAGTTAACAAGTATGTGGCCTCACATCTGTGTGTGTCTGTGGCTGTTGGTTAATGTGTGTTTGGGTGGGACTGACCTGAACACACTGGTTTGCCCAGACTGTGTGTGTGTGTGTGTGTGTGTGTGTGTGTGTGTGTGTGTGTAGTTTGGTGTGTCTGGGTGTGACTGACATGAACAGACTTGTCCTCAGTTTGATTTTCTGTCTCTGTCTCTCAGAAACTTTCCCTCTAAACTCTGTGCCAGGGGTCCAAAGTCAGTCAGGATCCTACAGACCTGGTGCTTTAGGATCTAAAGGCTTTTGATAGGCAGGTAGGAAAAACGTCATGTTCCAGTCAGACCCACAGGCCTGCTAATTGTTAGGCATCATAATATTGTGAAGAAGAGAAATATTTCTTATGTCTTCATCCTCTTTGTCAGACCCTGGAGCCCTGTTTTGGTCTGTGGTTGCACTTGTTTCCCCAACTCTGTTTGTGTTTGGGTCTAATAGTCTTATTGTTTCCTGGATGTGAGAGTTTTCCAGACTCTGCCTGATCATTTTACAGCGGAAATGATGAGTCTCATGTGTCGAAGGTGGAGATATTTTGGGTGCAGTTTACCAGAGGGATCATGACTCAGAAAGTGAAACCCAGAAAACTGATCCTGATGCCGTCAGTCCCACATCCACTATCAGACTTTAGTTCTGCTTCAGTCTACAAAACAGCCACAAAACACCAGTTTCTACCAAATCTTTTCCTCTGGTCAAGACATAGATTTGCACTTGGCACTTTAACATCAGCTCTTTAAAACCACCTTAGGGAGGATGAAAGACAAGTTAAAGGATGTTGGAGAAATACTGAACAAATAGACTCAGAGAACGACCTTCAGAGGTTCAGTCAGTTTTACTTGTACAAGCAGTAACTGTCACAGAGCTCACTAAGTCCAGAGGGAGGAGTCACTGGCTCGGCACAGCCAGGCATGTTATAGCTTGTAGCTTAGTACGACCAAAGTTGTGGATGAAGAAAGAAAAAACAAATTGTGTTTTTCAATCGTCGTCTTGTTTAATGAGCTTCGATCCATAAATGTTGTGTAAATATATTTAGGCCCCATGTTGGTACAGGGAAGCCTCCTAATGCATGTGTTTGTATGAAGGCAGGAGGTGAGTCCACAATGAAAACCATCAGAACTGAATTTACAGCCACAAATGTCTGGATGGACCAGGAGACCTGGTTCCAGTCCCAATGTGGATTTAACTCCCCAAACACTTCAGACTTGGTGGACTGGAACACTAATATTTGTGTAGGATGATATTTCAGATGCAGGTCCAGTTCTCTGAGGGATGATTACAAAGAATCCATCATCTTTGGTTCTTCCTGATCTGGAAATTGGCTGCCATAAGACCAGTTTCTGTCTCGTAGAAACCAGGAAGGAATGAAAACTGTGGAATTCCAGCAAACAGTGAAGGATAAAGATGTTATGCTAAGGGAAGCTGACTGTCAGGTGGAGCTGCCTGTGTTTGTTTCCATCTACAAACTGGATCTTTATGAAATGGGACTGAAATGTGTTGGTCTGTGCTTATGGGGGTGGAGAATCCAGAAAAGGTGGTGCTAGAAATAACAGGACACTTCACTTTATCTTCAGACGAGCTGTGAGTGACTCTGAGAACTTCCCGTGATGTTGTTGACTTCCTGTTTGTGTTGCAGAGCGTCCACTCACTGCCACATGTGAAGAAGAGCAAAGTGTGAAGTCAGACTCCATTTTAAAGTCCACAGAGAAGAAGGAGGAGGAAACAGGAAGTGGGAAGCAGGGTGAGTGTTAATATGACACCTGCACATATTGATCCATGTCATTGATGAATGTTGGGATTGAGTCTGGTTTAGACTTGTGTTTCCTGACGTCACAGTCTCACTGTGTCACTGGGATGGTTCCATCAAACTAATGTCCAATCAATAAGAAGCTGCTGCCGTTACAGGGGGACAGCTGACTGGGTTTGTTCCTCTGGTCTCCAGGGTCCCTGGTTTCCCTCTCAGACCACAGAAGATGAGTCTTTGTGGGGGGGAGGAGGAGGAAAGACCAGGGTCTCCAGGATCCAGCTGTTTGTCCATGAAGAAAGACCGGTCCAAAGAGAATCCTCCAGACTTCAGTCCTGAGCCTGGACCCTCAAACCCAAAGTAAGAGCCTGCTGTATACTGTACTAGGTGTGGACTACTGAGTGGTGCTGGTCATGAACACCTGGAAGAGTCTAGGACTTTAAAGGGTCTGATTCCGTGTCCCCCCATGAAGCACTGACAGCAGATGAACGACCATTTCCAACCAGATATCTGTAGTTTGAAACAAAGATCAAGTTTCTAGTAAATAGAAGAAAACCATGGAGAATAATGACACAGGTTCTTGTTGTCCAAAAGTGAACATGTTTTTTAATATTTGTCTTTTTGAACAGAGTCAACATCCAACTGGTTTGAAATGTTGTTTTCCATCAGACATGTTGGATCAGTTGGAATAGTTTGTTGAAAAAAAAAGGTGGAAATAATGAATAAAGTCAATGTGCAAACCAAAGAAAGCCCCCACAGACCCTGAAGAAGAAGGATTCAGAAGTGAGGACAGCAGAAGAAGAGAGGAGGAGGGTTTGGAACATTCATGGCCAGGAGAAAACACTGGGAGCCAGTTTCTCTAAGACTGTGGGACTGGAGGAAGCACAGCCACAGCATCAAACACTGACCAGTGTTAAGGGGCTGTAGTTGGTGCACACAGCCAGTCAACCCCCCCTAAGCCCAGTGGGAACCTCAATATGTTGAAACACACAAGTAAAGGCCAGAGCTTCCTGTGATGGTGATTCATTCAAATGACACCAAATGAACTTGTTCCAAAGCAGCAAAGAGTTTTATCAGGTCAGTTCAGAGACCAATGTTCATCAGGCCAAAAAGAAAAAGTTTGCATCCCCTGACTTTGAAATAGCAAAAAGACTCCAACACAGATTTTCTTCTCACTTTAATATGGGAACATCTGGACCAGCTGAATGTGCATTGATGACAAATCTGGGTTTCTGTCCTTTCAAAGTAAGAGCATGGTTTGCACTTTACATTTCACTTGAAAGACTGAAACAGCAGCTGGAATAAGGGTCAAAACAGGACTTTGATCCATTCAGCATCAGGACCACAATCATCTTTATTGTCTCATACAAGTTGAAATGAAAGTTAGTTTGAAACAGACAGAGTTCCCAAACCACTGGGATCTTCTGTCAGACCCTTCCTGCAGTCTGAGCTGTTTTTAAGGCTCATCAAAGACAGTAAGATCAGGGATCCCTTGTTCATGTGCAGCACAGAGAAACCCCCCCACCCTCTGGTTGGTCCCAGCAGTCAGCCTGCTGTGTATGATGGCTTAACTCCTGAACTGTCCCCCTTTGAGGGGGGAGAGTCTGAAAGAGCCTTAAAGCCAAACTGATGATCTGTGGAATAAATGAACCATTGAATCCATCTAACAAAATAGTTTCCAACACTTTGAATAGTGTCCCACTCAGAAAATGGGCCCCTGATGTTCTATGGGACCTTATCTTTAATCAGTGGCACTAACAGGACAGATAACAGAGTCTGGTCAGAACCATGAGACATACAAGCAGGAAAACAAATAGTGGACTAGAGGACTGAAGAGGTCTCTGATCCACTGGCTTTGTTTTCAGACAGCTGATCTCAGAGCAGCTCATATGACATTATAGTCTGGGAGTCATTACTCTCAGTATCATCCACCATATATGGATCACTGGGAACACAGTTAGACTGGGAGCTGGAATTTTTACACCACAGCTCTGCTATAGGATCTGGTCCAGAGACTCCACCCACTGTGTAAGGGATCAGGACTTTACCATTTTATGGGCCCTGACTTCTTTACTGAAGTCCAGTATGAGTCATGATCAGATCCTGATCACAGGCCGTGTTACATTTGACATCTGCCCTTACAGGTATTGATACATGTCAAATATTTGTCCTTTCTGCAGACAGAGACCAGATTCTCCAAGATCCAGCTGTCTGTCTATGAAGAGTGACCGGTCCAAAGATCTTCCTCATAACTTCAGTCCTGAACCTGGACCCTCAGACCCACAGTAAGAGCCTGTTTCTACACTAAACTAAAGATGGTTCAGTTCTTAGAAAGATTTGAAGGAACCAGGTAGATACCAGGGACCAGAGTCCTAAAACTCTGTGTTCACACAAAGGAAGGAATCTGCAAACACACTGGGTTTCTAAAGCAGTGAGTGTAGACCCCCAGTCCAGAGTCCTCCTACAGCTGGAGGTTCTCCAGGCAACTGCATGTGTCCAACTACAGACCTGGATGGTCCAGAAAACACAAATGACAACCTGTGACCTTTGACCTCTACACAAATGTCTTCACAGGAGAATAACGCGAGAATTTCTGAGGAGGAGCTCCGGTACTGTCAGAACAGCACATTCCAAAATAAGAATGTGCATCTCTTGGGTGATGTCCTCGTCTCTGAAAACAGGAGGTCTCGTTTCATCCTGTGGTTGTTCTCTCACACAGCATCGACATTTAAGATGATTAGAAATGTCACGAAAACCTTTTCTGTCCTCAGATTCTTTCTCTAGTCTCACAGTGTTTCTTGTCTTCCAGTGGACTCTGGTCTGCAGGAGGTTTTAGATCAGCATAAGACCAGTCTGAGGACGAGATGTGAACGTGAGACTGAAGGACCTGATCCAACAGGAAGTGGAACCCTCCTCAACAGGATCTACACTGATCTCTACATCACAGAGGGACTGAGTGAAGAGGTTAATACCCAACATGAGGTCAGGCAGCTGGAGACCACTTCCAAGATGGAGACCCTCCATGACACTCCAATCAAGTGCCATGAGATCTTTAAAGCCTCCCCTGACCAGCAGAGACCCATCAGAGTGGTTCTGACCAACGGCGTCGCTGGTGTTGGAAAAACCTTCTCGGTGCAGAAGTTCAGTCTGGACTGGGCGGAGGGCTCAGAAAACCAAGACGTCAGTCTGCTGGTCCTGCTTTCGTTCAGGGAGCTGAACCTGATCAAAGATGAGCAGATCAGTCTTCTCAGGCTGCTCCATGTTTTCCATCCAACATTACAGAAGGTCACAGCAGAGCAGCTGGCTGTCTGTAAAGTTCTGTTCATCTTTGACGGCCTGGATGAAAGCAGACTTTCACTGGATTTCAACAACAGGAAGGTGGTGTCTGATGTCACACAGGAGGCCTCGGTCAACGAGCTGCTGACAAACCTCATCCAGGGGAATCTGCTTCCCTCGGCTCTGGTCTGGATAACTTCCCGACCCGCTGCGGCCAATCGGATCCCTCCTACGTGTGTGGACAGGCTGACAGAAGTCCGAGGCTTCACTGACGCCCAGAAGGACGAGTACTTCAGGAGGAGGTCCAGGGATGAAGAGCTGTCCAGCAGAATCATCTCACACATCAAGGCATCCAGGAGCCTCCACATCATGTGTCAAATCCCAGTCTTCTGCTGGGTCACTGCTACAGTTCTGGAGCATATGTTGACCACAGAGCGGAGAGGAGAGCTGCCCAAGACACTGACTGACCTGTACTCACACTTCCTGCTGGTTCAGACAAACAGGAAGAAGCACAAGTACCATGAGGGGCATGAGATGAGTCCACAGCAGCTGATGGAGGCTGACGGGGAAGTTCTTCTGAAGCTGGGGAGGCTGGCATTTGAACATCTGGAGGAAGGAAACATCATGTTCTACCAAGAAGACCTGGAGCAGTGTTGTCTGGATGTCCCAGAGGCCTCGGTGTACTCAGGAGTCTGTACAGAGATCTTCAAAAGAGAGAGTGTGATCTTCCAGAAATCAATCTACTGCTTTGTTCATCTGAGTGTTCAGGAGTTTCTGGCTGCAGTCTACATGGTCCACTGTTACTCCAACAGGAAGACAAAGGTACTGGAGAAGTTCTTGGGCAGAAAGAAGTCCTCAGAAAGAAAGAAGTATTTCCATATGAGAGAATTATTTCATCATAATGATATCTACGACGACTATGAAGACGATGATGATGATGATAATTACAGGAATCGTGATGATGATGGTGTCCTGAACAGTGATTATTACCTATCTCTGGATGACTTCCTGTTGGGAGCCATGGAGAAATCCCTGGAAAGTAAAACTGGCCACCTGGACCTGTTTGTCCGCTTCCTTCATGGCCTCTGTCTGGAGTCCAACCAGAGAGTCTTAGGAGGTCTGCTGGGTCAGACAGAGACCAGTCCAGAAGTCATCCAGAGAGCCATCAACAACCTGAAGAAGATGAACCGAGATGATATCTCTCCTGACAGAAGCATCAACATCTTCCACTGTCTGATGGAGCTGAACGACCACTCAGTCCATCAGGAGATCCAAGAGTTCCTGAAGTCAGGGAACAGATCAGAGAAGGAACTCTCTGAGATCCAGTGCTCAGCTCTGGCCTACATGCTGCAGATGTCAGAGGAGGTTCTGGATGAGTTGGACCTGAACCAGTACAACACATCAGTCCATGGACGACTGAGACTGATTCCAGCTGTGAGGAACTGCAGAAAGGCTAAGTAAGTCCAGATGTGCTCAAGTGAAAAAAATCTATTTTTGTATATTTTCTAAAAGTATATTGAGTATACTTTTGAAATACTTTGAAATACTTGAAGTTGTGTTAAAATGAAACCAGTGAAGTTGCTGGAAGCTGCACTATAAATCTGCTTTAGTACATGAAAAACCTATTTTTCACGTATTATTGGGTACTTTTGCTGCCCAAAATACTACACTACTGTTAAAATATACATGAAACATTTGAAGTTGACTTGTTGCAAATGTCCAAAATCTATAGTGACATTAAACTGACAGTGTATTACTAATAGACTTTGAGCCAAAGTAAATGTACTTGAAATATACTCTGAACTCATTTGAACTATGTATGAAATACAATAGAATGAGGTTTGAAATGTGAAAAAAGTATGCAAAGTATATTTTTCAAAGTATTTGAGTATTTGTTGTGAAAATGAGCCACTGACTTTGGGTTAAATTGCAACCAAGTTGAACATATTGCATTAAAAGACACAATGATATTGGATTGATATTCCTAGTAAATATAAGTCCACTATAAGCATCATTGTGTGTTTAATAAATACACCAACAATGCCCTCTGAATGGATTCTCCAAACACTGAGTCTGAAATGTAGATACTTTACTTAGATTCCAATCCAGTGATGTTGGACTAAAAGCACTACTTCCTGTTAGCATGTTCTCAAATGCTCTTACTTTGAAAAGCCCAGTGCATTTTGAAGACGTTCTAAAAGGATTGAAAATAATCTGAACTCCTACACAAAGTCCAAAACCCGTCAGTCCAACAAATATTGATTTGAACTCTAACACTATTAAATCCAGCCATTTAAGGGCTTTGGAACAAAACAAGTCATTCAAGGTAACAACAATAACAATAAACAGGAACAACAGTTTGTGTTTTCTATTAGTGAGGTCAAAGTATTATTTGGCTGCACCACTATGGGACTAACATGGATTTTAGTGATCTTCAGGATTCTGCATAGTTCTCCGAAGAATTCTGTCCAAACATCCAAAATACATGAAGTAAACATGTAGTATGAAAGAGTATTTTGAAGTGAAACTTTGTCCGCAGGAATTAGACCACTTCCAAGAGTCCACTTTCCCACAGCCAGGAACACATACATTGTGTACTTTAAATAAGTCTACTGAAATAGAGCTCAAGTTAAATGGAGGCATAGTATTATATTTGGAAGAGAATGAGACAATTTGAAGTAAAAACACAAACCATGAACAGACTTGTGGAAAATATCACTAAATATACTTCAAAATCTGTTGAAAGTAAAGTGCACTTTGAAGAAATCTGCTAAATGACTAATGAAGTAATGAGATCATTTCAATATACTTTGCAAACATTGACTTTGAATCTGCTTTTTTTGTCTCAGTACCTCTTTGACTAATCTTGTACTTTGGAGACTCACCAAAAATGTACTTTTACTACATTTCAACACAAGCACAAATACACTTGGTAAAATGTGTGAACACACTTTATCTGCTAAAAGTAGAATTGAAGTCTGAAACAATAGATTGATTTTTCACTTGGGTGATCATCACCATAATGTTCCTTTTGTTTATTGTGAGAATGACAGCAGCTGGATTTTGTCCCAGATGTTCTTGAGCTGTTCCAAATGGTGTCAGTCCAAAAGCTGCAGATGTTCCTGTTGTTTTTTTCTCTCTGTCCAGTGAATGAACACAGTTCTTCTTTTTCTTTCCAATGGTTTTTCCATGGGACACATTTTTCTTCTGTTTCTCTTCACACACTGATGTTTTTCTGCCACATGTGGACAAATGTCCAACATTGGAATAAACAGGGACAGGCCTGTTGTGGAAGTTCCAAAGGAACTGAGTTTTCTCTGCTTCCTGTCCAAGATGAAAGCAGAACAAAGATGAAGCGTGTGCAGTGTGACAGAGAGTGAGAAGAATTCTTATTTCATGTCCAACCCACTGAGAGAAGATCAGCTGAACCACTGATGTGAAGACACAACAGGACATGTCCCTGTTTGACATCAAGTGATTCAACTCAATATATTGTCTCTGTCATAATAACAGCTTTTCTAATATATGTGTCCTCACAGACTTTCTAACTGTGGACTCTCAGAGACTCACTGTGAAGTCGTGGCCTCAGCTCTGAAGTCCAACCCCTCCCATCTGACGGAACTGGACCTGAGCTACAACAACCTGCAGGATCCAGCAGTGCAGCAGCTGTGTGGTGGACTGCAGAGTCCACACTGTAGACTGGAGACTCTGAGGTCAGTTGACTGACTGTTCCTATTGTAGATCTTAGATGTTGAATCCACAACTAAAGCTCCTGTGAATGTTGGTTGTTCCATCCAGTGTTTTCATTGTTCTTCTATTCTCAGCAGACTAAGAATGATTCCTTCAGTTTCACTTCATTTCACTGAGCTGTCTTCAATAATGTGTGTTCACTCATATTGAATAGTCATATTAATAATGATGTGTTTCTTTCTATAGAAGCTTTGAAGAACAGAGTGTCCCAAAAATGTCATCTGTCAGGAAGTTGTTCTGAATCCTTTGTGTTTCTAAACAAACTGTGGAAACAGTCCAAAGCTGAAACTGTTTCAACTGAAACTGTCCAGTGTTTGTCCAAGTTTGGATCCCAACAATATGTCAATATTGGACCAGACTAATATCTGACCTGATCCTCCTGAGAGCCAGAAGGAAAAAGGTTGGAATATTTCCATTTTGGAATAGAAGTGAAGACTTTGGGCCGTGAGAAACAAAGTCCTCTTTCTTTTTGGGGAAGAACACGTCCCTGTAGTGGACATTGGGTCTTGCTTTGTCCCAAAAACCACACAATAAGCATCAGTTTGCTGATGATAATGTTGGATTTTCTCTGCATTTCTATCTGATTTTTCTCACTTGATGAAACTCAGAGAAAACATATGACACAGTCAGTTGTCAACAATCTATGAATGGGATTCCAAAGCTTGTGTTTAGTGGCCAATGACACAGTGGGGATCAGTCCCAACACAAGGACATGATCTGGTCTGTGCATTGGGGCTGGGCCATTAGAAAGCAGTTGTCAGCCGGTTGTCGTTGCCAAGGCCTCAAATCCTGATGCTGTGTGAAGAAGCTTTGAGTAGTTTTTGTTCCTGAACTGAAGCCAGCAGCTTTTGGTCCTGACACTGTCCACCCAGTTTGTTCCCTGATCCAAATCTCATTGTGAAGAACAAATCCACAGTGTCTCTATAAAGTTGATCCCATAGAAATGAAAGCACATGTGGAGCACAGAGACACACAGATGAAATCATGTGTCCAGGTGGTTGAGCTGTGTTTAGTGTCTGAGCTGCTGCTGCTGCTGCTGCTGCTTTACCTTTGTGCTGTGCTGAGGCTGCAGCCAATAAAGCCAGAGAAGAAGATGCAGAGAGGGAAGAGACAGGAGACAGGAGAGCCTGGGGGAGCTTCCTTGGCTCAGATAGAATAAGGAGGAACAATTCAATGCATTGTTTTGCTGCACTTTGGAACTGGGTCAACAAACTTTAAGCAGGAAACTTTAAAGCTGCACAGTGACAGTATGAGCCATCAACTAGATTGATTCTGCTGTTGGCTGGAAAGCAGCTTCTCTTCCCATGTGCTGACAATAATATCATGATATAGTCAGACTATTATTACTATTATTCTGACTGTTCTCATATTATTCTTCTCATTATTATCATTCTACATTTCCCTTCAGGGATTAATCAAGTTGATCTCATCTCATTATTCTAATGAAAAGAAGAAGAATTGTCATCATCATCATCACCATCCTCATTGTCATCAACATCAGTGTCACATTGGATCTCCTTCTTTGCTTCTTTATTCAGGTTGATCAGCTGCAGGTTGTCAGAGACCAGCTGTGGTTATCTGGTCTCAGCTCTGAAGTCCAACCCCTCCCATCTGAGACACCTGGACCTGAGCTGGAATGAGAATCTAATGGATCCAGGAGTGCAGCAGCTGTGTGGTGGACTGCAGAGTCCAGACTGTAGACTGGAGACTCTGGGGTCAGTTCACTGACTGTTTGTTCCTATTGTAGATCTTTAGTGTTGAATTATTGTTTGAACTCAGTGTTTGCACAGACATAACTTCTATTGAAGTTGATTTTCTTTTCCTGTCTTTGGATTTTTCTGAGGCTAAATTCAGTCTTTAGTCCCAAATGACTGAGTCTCACAGAAAGTTGGTCTCATTGTGTCTAAAGAGTCACATGTGTCAGCAGAAAATCCTCTGAACTAATATTTGTTGGAAATGGATCCAGTTTCTTTGATGCAGTAGAAATATTTCTTTGATCATTGATATTGATGGTTGAGAACACACACAGACAGGTGTGTTTCCATCACTTCAGAGGACATTCCATTGACTTCCATTGATTTCCTGGAGACAAAGCCAAACCAGAAGCACTACTTGGTGAACCCTAAGCACAAGCTTAACCTCAACTTCCAGACAGCTTCTTCCACACAGAAATCCAAACAGGTCCTGGACTAGATTGTTGGCCCTTTTTCAGATGTTGCCATTGGATTTGGAGCAGGTGGTTGACCTTGGACTCACCTGTTGGGAGTCCCAGTTAGTGCAGCCTAATAATCCCTCATTCAGTCAGTTGAAATGGACAAAGTCCTGTGAGGACCCTCTGGTCCCAACATGTAAGAAACAGTAGATCAGTTGACAGACAAAGCATTACCTTGATCCATGTTGCTATTGGACCTTGATCTGTTGTCCAGTGGCCTCGGGCTCCACAGAACCCGACTCTATGGAAACTTTAGTGCCAAAGAGGAACAGTGTGTCAGTTGTGTGGAAATATTTTGGCTTTAAAGAAAGAAGATGCTGCGTGGCGTCAAAACCTGCCTTGCTACTGTTGCTGCCTCATGGGCCAAGACTAGCAAGGCTAAAAGGCCGAGCACCACTGTGTCAAATGAACCAATCCCACCCAACATGACCAGATGTTGGAAAGTTTAACTCCATATGAATCGAATTGAAAACATCACATGGAAATTCCTGTTTCTCACAATGACTTTGAATTAAAGTCAGAGATTTTTCATCTTTCTGCACTTTCTTCTTCATGTTAATGTGACATCAATTCACACCTCAGCTAATTTCATCATGAAAAGTGAAAGTGACTTAACTGGCCAAGTATGGTGACGCATACTCAGAATTTGTGCTCTGCATTTAACCCAATCCCAAGTGCACACACACACTGTACACAAACACCCGGGGCATTGGGCAGCCAGTGCTGCGGCGCCCGGGGAGCAGTTGGAGGGTCCGGTGCCTTGCTCAAGGGTCTCATCTCAGTCGTGGTATTGAAGGTGGACAAGGCGCTGGCTGTTCACTTCGTGCCACCGACCTGAGACTCAAACCTGCAATTTTCAGGTTACAAGCCCGACTCCCAATCCATAAGGCCACGACTGCCCCCACAGCCCCCCATAACAGCCTGGATGGACCAGTTTCTATTGACACTTGTGTTGTATTTATAATATAGTGTTGTTCTATTCATTGTTCATGTTTGTTCAATAAGAAAACAGGAAGTTTGTCTTTCCTTCTTTATTCAGGTTGAGGTTCTGCAGTTTGTCAGAGACCAGCTGTGGTTATCTGGTCTCAGCTCTGAAGTCCAACCCCTCCCATCTGAAACACCTGGACCTGGGTGACAACGATCTGCAGGATCCAGGAGTGCAGCAGCTGTGTGGTGGACTGCAGAGTCCAGACTGCAGACTGGAGACTCTGAGGTCAGTTCACTGACTGTTTGTTCCTATTGTAGATCTTTAGTGTTGAATTATTGTTTGAACTCAGTGTTTGCACAGACATAACTTCTATTGAAGTTGATTTTCTTTTCCTGTCTTTGGATTTTTCTGAGGCTAAATTCAGTCTTTAGTCCCAAATGACTGAGTCTCACAGAAAGTTGGTCTCATTGTGTCTAAAGAGTCACATGTGTCAGCAGAAAATCCTCTGAACTAATATTTGTTGGAAATGGATCCAGTTTCTTTGATGCAGTAGAAATATTTATTTGATCATTGATATTGATGGTTGAGAACACACACAGACAGGTGTGTTTCCATCACTTCAGAGGACATTCCATTGACTTCCATTGATTTCCTGGAGACAAAGCCAAACCAGAAGCACTACTTGGTGAACCCTAAGCACAAGCTGAACCTCAACTTCCAGACAGCTTCTTCCACACAGAAATCCAAACAGGTCCTGGACTAGATTATTGGCCCCTTTTTAGATGTTGCCATTGGATTTGGAGCAGGTGGTTCACCTTGGACTCACCTGTTGGGAGTCCCAGTTAGTGCAGCCTAATAATCCCTCATTCAGTCAGTTGAAATGGACACAGTCCTGTGAGGACCCTCTGGTCCCAACATGTAAGAAACAGTAGATTAGTTGACAGACAAAGCATTACCTTGATCCATGTTGCTATTGGACCTTGATCTGTTGTCCAGTGGCCTCGGGCTCCACAGAACCCGACTCTATGGAAACTTTAGTGCCAAAGAGGAACAGTGTGTCAGTTGTGTGGAAATATTTTGGCTTTATAGAAAGAAGATGCTGCATGGCGTCAAAACCTGCCTTGCTACTGTTGCTGCCTCATGGGCCAAGACTAGCAAGGCTAAAAGGCCGAGCACCACTGTGTCAAATGAACCAATCCCACCCAACATGACCAGATGTTGGAAAGTTTAACTCCATATGAATCGAATTGAAAACATCACATGGAAATTCCTGTTTCTCACAATGACTTTGAATTAAAGTCAGAGATTTTTCATCTTTCTGCACTTTCTTCTTCATGTTAATGTGACATCAATTCACACCTCAGCTAATTTCATCATAACAGCCTGGATGGACCAGTTTCTATTGACACTTGTGTTGTATTTATAATATTGTGTTGTTCTATTCATTGTTCATGTTTGTTCAATAAGAAAACAGGAAGTTGGTCTTTGCTTCTTTATTCAGTTTGGAGAACTGCAGTTTGTCAGAGACCAGCTGTGGTTATCTGGCCTCAGCTCTGAAGTCCAACCCCTCCCATCTACGTCACCTGGACCTGAGTCAAAACAACCTGCAGGATCCAGGAGTGCAGCAGCTGTGTGGTGGACTGCAGAGTCCAGACTGTAGACTGGAGACTCTGAGGTCAGACCCCATGTTTAGGTTGTGTGCTGAGATGAATGTGATGTGAAAGTTGTGCTGACACTAAACTGCAGACATGAGGCTGATATTAGACTGATCCACACTGAGGATCTTCATGGGAAAGGCTGTTTTCCCTCTCAGAGAAATGTGGCTGCACAACATGAGTTTGTATAGATGGAGCCACAGGTGGAGCTGGCAGAGTTTCAGAGCTGAAGTCACTCCGAAACAGCAGCATGTTGGCATTCATATTAATGACAGCTCTTTGTCCCTTTTTGGATGGGACTGCTTTGAACCTGCATCCTGTTGGCTTCAGCTGTTTGGAGTTTCCACTTTCTAAACTTCTACTTTCTAAACCTTCTTCAGCTCTGAACACATTCTGAAACATTCAACACTTTCAAGAGGAACTTTGGTTTCTAACGTCACATCTTTGGTTCTATTTTTAGGTTGAGGTTCTGCAGGTTGTCAGAGACCAGCTGTGGTTATCTGGCCTCAGCTCTGAAGTCCAACCCCTCCCATCTGAGACACCTGGACCTCAGTCGGAACAACCTGAAGGATCCAGATGTGCAGCAGCTGTGTGGTCTTGTCCAGAGTCCAGACTGTAGCCTGCAGACTCTGAGGTCAGTAGAGGGCTGGAGTCAGTCCATGGTGCTTTCAGCAGGACTGGACTAAACCCAGTCAGTATCAAAGCAAAGATCCAGGATTTCCTGTAAAGCTCCAACCTTCTCAGTGAAGCTGTGAGAGGAGAACAGGGACAGGCTTCAGGATTGGACAGAAAGACGGAGAGAGAGACAACAGTCAGCCAATCAGATCAGCCAGAAGCTTGTTGTGATCATGTGTTTGAGTTGATGTGAAGACGACTGTTGCTGATGAAGTGAGTCTCTGTGACCTCTGGTTTCTGACCTCGGCTCTCTCTGCTTCTCACTGCAGGTGGAAGTGATGGTTTTCATAAAGCTGGACCTGGACCTGAGTCTGGACCTGGATCTACATCGAAACCTGGACTTTGGTCTCCTCCAGTTGTTGCTCACTTGTATTAACTGTATCAGCTGGTTATTGGTTATTAACCAGTTTTTTCTACAGGACAAAAACAGAGAAACAGTCAGCAAAAGTCTTCAAAGTGCATTTGTTGTCATGAAGGAAGTACCAAGTGTGAAACCAGGTTGGTTATAGGTTTCTATCTGTCCAGGTCTTAAAGCAGCATTCAAAATGAATGACAGGCTGACATGTGAGGAGGATGAGGGGGAACAGAAGGAAAAGGCCCAGTCTCAGGGGCTCCCTGATCCCTTTGATCTAAAACAGGCTTAGATCAGACCCCTGGGCTTCTTCAGCTGGTTTTTCAAATCCTGTTTAATTCTGCTCCTCATTGTCCAGTTTAATGTAAAGCCACTTTGTTTGAATCCAGCACAGTCCAATACTCCTGAAGGTTTTTATAGGACGTTACTGTCATTGATCAGTTTCTTCAGCTCACACTATAAATGTGGCTCAGTCATTCTATGTTTTCTACTTGATTTTTTCAGCTTCAGCAAATAACCTACTTTCTATCTGCTGTGCACAGAGGACTGAACCTGGAGTTTCTGATCAACACACCTTTGGTTACTGCATCACATCTTCATCCTTCTCTTCTTCTACCTCTCACCCACTTCTTCTTCTTCTTCTTCTTCGGTGGTGGTGGTGGTGAGGCCTTTCTCTGAGCTGCTGGAGGAAAAACTGGCAGAAAACCCGGATTAGCTCATTTTCCTGTAACTGTTTTATTCTGAAAGTGTTTTCTCTTTGGAAATAAACACTTTTTCAGTGAGGCTTTTATTTTGAAATGACATTCTGGATTTTTGTTTATCATGTTTTTGTTTTTTCATTCATTCTTGGGAGGGTTCACGTGTCTACTCTTGTGTTGTACATATACCTGGGTCCTTTCATCTTTGGTTCAAGGCCCTTTTAAAGTCTTTGTAAATAAACAGACGTAGATTCCTTGAAAGTACTTGGATTTATTTTGTGCAAGAAGTTTTCTGTAAAAAAATATTTTTCCAGCCCTTCATGGCCATACATTACAATACACACATACTAACTTGGTTGATCCACGTTAGTTACGTATATTAAACTACTACAATGGTCCCTGAACTTTTCAGACTCACCGTGAAGCAGGCAAAAATAGGCTCAAACCGCTGAAACGTGATGCCTGGAAATCGCACGTTTCCGGATATTTGGCTCAGCAAAGAAGATTAGAAAGAAAGTCTGGCCAGAGATCCAAAGGACCATCACTTGTCCAGGTCCAGAGCCTGTTGTAAACCAGTCAAAGTGGAGGGAGAAGCAGCTGGATCTACACAGAAGACGGCACTTGGGGAATCGGAAGCAGGTCGGTCCATAGAAATGTTGATTGAATGTTGGCTGCCAGCTGTTTTTAGCTCTTATTGAAATGTGAGTCCTGAAGGCTGTTGAGTTGATGTGGAGACATTTGCACCAGCTCTGCAATCGACACTCCAGTCACATCACGTTCATTTATATGGCGTCTTATACAACACATTGATTTAAAGAAGCGGTTCTCAAAGTGCGGTACGGGTCCCAGTAGTGGTACTCAGGCTCCCTCTAGTGGTACACAGAGGAATCACTAAATTAAATATCAGTTCCTGTTAAAACAACACATTGTCATTGAATCTTTGAGTATTTTTGTCCATTGAAGTACAGGACAGTTGTTATTGAACTTTTAGGTCCAAGTCATTTTAATGGAATCATTCTTTCCCTTTTTTATTCAGCTGTGTGTAAGCACAGTGCAGTTCTAATGTTCAAACTGTGGATTTCCAATGTTAAAGTGTCTGACAACAAGAAATCTTCTTCTTAGGGAGAAAACTGCCTGGTTTTTTAACTGTGCAGAGTTGTAGCTGAATAGTTAGGCCCACTACGCTACTGGATTTTAATGTTGGTCATTATGGTGGAACTTGGTCTAAAAAGTTGGAAAACCACTGATTTAAAGCATCTTAACAGTATGAAACCTGAAAAAAAGTGTCAGTGACACTTTGAGTTGGAATTCCAGCTTTAAGCAGCTCTCCAGTGTGGAGCTAGCTAATGAGAAAATCTGTTTATTAGTGAAGGCCAAAAGAAAGAAATCCTTCCATTAAAGTGATAGTTTGGTTTGCACAGATTAAAGCTTCATCCAGCTCAGGACTGTTTGGATTATTAGAGCATTAGAAGGTTTTTTAAGGGAGCTAATGTTGGGATTAAATCATTTCTCCAAGAATCAAATGTCTGATCACTTCCCTTTATTTTGTTCCATATCCATATGTCTGACAAAAGGAGATGTGATGTCTGTCTGTCATCTCATTGTTTCTGCCAAATCCAGATATTTTTTGTTGTCAAAAATCCTAGTAATTGTACAATAGTAATATCTCAGGGTGGAACAATATCACAAACACCAGCCACAATACGTATCGCGGTCCTCTCACGCCTCCTGCTGCCCAATGTTGTAGTGTTGAGATCGCAGAACCCCCGGACACATTTAAGTCTCCTGAGTGGGAACATTGTGGTTTTCCAGTGGAGTCCACCAATGGACTGTGTGTCGGAGACAAAGCGCAGACCATCTCTCCAAGCTGTTTCCCAAAACTTCCTTATCCGACAGGAAACACTTCTAATATGTGAAGCAAAAGCCAAACTGGTGGAGGAGCTGAGCGATGCAAAGTTCATTGCTTTAACTAGGGATGGGTGGACCTCCTGTGCAGCTCAGTCCTTCATCAGGATCACGGTGCACCACGTTACGGACAACTGGGTCATTGCACATCCTGTTCTTCAGACACGTGCTGTCTATGAAAGCCACACAAGTGATGATCTGTGGGAAATACTACAGGGAGCTGCAGCAGATGGAAAATCCACTATTCCTGTGACAACACATGACGCTCCAAATGTTGTTGATGCAGTTGAAGCAGCCGGATTCTCAGCAAATATTGGATGTTCTGCTCACACAGTTAATCTGGCACCACACAAGGGAATGGGCCTTAACCAGATGTTGCCAAAGGTGGTCAGCACTACTGCTGCAGCAGAACTTAAGGACCAACAGGAGATGCTCCGACCGCCTCCACACAAGCTGATTCAGGATGTTCCCACCAGGTGGAACTCAAGCTATGACAAAGCTTGAGCGCTACCTTGAACAACAGGCTGCTGTTTTCTCAGCACTTCCAGACAGGAGTGTTAAGAGGAACATAAAGGACATTGTTCCTCTGTCTGATGAAGATGGAAAAGTAGCTGAGGACATCATTCAGGTTCTTAAACCACTGAACATGGTCCCAGCTCTGTTGAGCACAGAACAGCTGCCAACAGTTTCAGTGATAATGCCACTGAAACACACCATCCTGGAGTCTATGAAAGTTAGTGACACAGCTCCAACAGTTGGTAAAGATGTCAAATCTGCCATTTTGTCTGACTTCATGAAAACAAACCCAGAATCTGACTCAATACTTGTGCACTTTCTTCATATGAGCACTACACTTGACCCACGTTTGAGGTCTCTGCCTTTTCTTGATGAGACCATGAGCAGCAACATCTTTAACAGCCTGATGGAGAAGATTCTGGAAAACAATCCCCAGCAGGTATTTTTGGGTTTGAATCCAAACTTTATTGAATCAATTCAATTTGACCCAAACTATTTAGTTTCCCATAGTCCTGCAGTGCATATTACCAGTAGACATGTCCTGTGAGAACCACTTTACAAATACAATATATATGGAGATTGTTTTCATTCAATTTCAGCATTTAACTCTAAACAGAAACTGAGATCATCAGAAATGAGCATCACTATGTTTGTTTTTCAATATTAACTTGAAACTATTTTGTGTCTTTGTCCTTGTTGGGCCCAGGCCTCACAGGAGCAGGTAGAAGTTCTTGGTTTTAACTGTCCAGAAGTTGATGGAGAAGTCCCCCCTCAAATCTCCTCTTCTCTCTCACCTTTCCTTCCTGGATCCAAGGAAAATGGCCTTCAAAGATGCAGGTGTCGGAATAACTAAGTTCTGGAAGGCTTTGACAAACCTTGTGCATGTCCACCGTGTAAATGAAGAAGACTGTGACGACTTAATTCGACTCTACGGTCAATTCATAGATGAGATCGTGCTGCTTCAGAGTTCACAGTTTTCCCACTTGGATCCATACGCAGACAGGGTGGACATGTTTTTTGAATTTGAAGTTAACCAAGGTGTGGGAACCCTGTTTATAAAGCTGGATGTGGACCTGAGTCTGGACCTGGACCTGAGTCTAAAGCAGAAATCTGGGACTAACCTTTAGTTGCTCACCACAACTGTTGTTGCTACAAATCCTGTTCATGTTGTTCTGAGTGTAATGTAAAGATGATGATTTTAACCTTTGACCCTTTTGAGGCTGAGATTAAAACTAGGAGGGGCTAGAAACTAAATTTAGATCAGACCAGATTATTGATGAGATGGGGCTGGGTTTAGGACTAGAGGGGACTAGATTTAGGACCACAGGGGATCAGGCACAGGGTTTGTGGGTAAACAAAGACCAGATTGTGGCTGCAGAAAAGCCTCCAGAGGATCAGAGGAAATAACTGTTGTTTCAGTGTTTGTCTCCTGGTCCAGGCTCCAGTTTGATGTAGAACAGGATTTAGTCTTTATCTGGATCCACTTTAGCTTCCACACAGACCTCACTAGTCTGAGTTCTGTCTGTAGAACATACAACTGTAATTCAGAATATTTCTGTTTTGTAAGACAACATGAAATCATCCTTTGTTGTGCGACCTTTATCCTGGTTCAGGTTGTGACAACACTTTAAAGTCATATTGTCTGCACTTTTTAACCCCAAATCTGGGTTTTATCTGTCCACATGTCATGGACCATCAGTCTGTGGAGATTCTCAGTCGTCCAGGGGAAGTTATCTAGAGGTTGAGTCCTGGCAACTGGACTTTTCAGTGTCAAGATAAACTGGAGGTTCCAGTCCAGCTTTTTCTCAGACGGATGAAGCCACTTGGATGGGCGTTGAAATGTTTCGACCTAAAAACTCAAAGTCCAGTTGCCAGGACTCAACCTCTAGATATGTACCATAACTCAAGAATCACTAATTACTGGAAACCAGTGTTGCCAACTCGTCAGTAAGAACAGTAGCTATTGGCTGTCCTAGAAGTCGTCAGGTGACGTCATCACCTAATTTGCATAAGGTCGTGGCCCGTGCTGTAATTGTGATGGACGCTTTGACCAACTTCAGACATGGAAAGAAAGAGACAACTGTGATTCTTTATAAGAAATAAGGGACAGTCCAAATATTTGTACTGGGCCATATGATGGAGGACGACGGCCTGCAGCTAATAAGTTCTCAGAAATAATTACATTTGTCTTGCTTCACCTATTTATCTCCATCCTCTAGAAAGAATTGAATGTCATCAAAATGTCATCAGGCTGAGTAAATTGTACCATTATAGAAATGTGACTGCACAAGGAACGTAGTAATTTAGGAGGTGAAAATACTGTGAAGGTTCATACATGGGCCTACAAAAGGCAGGAAGTTCATCAGAGGAATCATCATGAAGAAACTATAACAGCTGAACGTCTATGAAACGTCAGTCCATAAAGCATTTTAAACAAAGGCACTTAGCTACATTTGGAAACTACATTTTATTGGAACCATGAATGAACGAAAATGCTGATTTTTCAATGAATAAAAACTTAGAGAGTGTGGGCTGCTTCTGGATTTGGAACTGCTTCAATAATGAGGTCCAAGTTTAAGAACCCGTTAGGACTCAAACTATTTCTTACAACAATACAAATAAAAACTATTTTCTCTCTCTCTCTATTTACCAGCATTAAGTTAAAATGGTGAAACATGTTTTCCTGCCTTGCTGGATCTCGGGCTCAATGATCCATCATTTGTTTGCATTTGCCCAAACCGATTTAGAAAAATCAGAATCATTTGCAGTCGGGAGGGACCGGGCCTGTGGCTTTGGGACGGAGAGGGACGGGTGTTAGCCCGAGTCCTGCCTGCACCTCGCGGGAGCGCACTTCACCAAAGAGAAAACTCCCAACCAATAAACTCAGAGACAAAGTGTTTACAGGCCTAAGTTTCTGTTTTCGGGTTTATCAGCAATGAGAACAGATCCAGCCTAATTGGAGTCTGTGAATGTTTCATGTCACCTGTGTTTTATTGGGCTAAACTCTGTTTTAAGTCGTGTTTCCTCGTTAAGACTCAGGATTTGTTTTCCAAAGGCTGCTGGTTGTTAAGAAAAGCTTTATAGACTGATCCTCATGGTGGAATGAGGTTTTTAGGGAGGACCACTGGATGGTTGGGGTCAAATTCACATGTAAATATAAAACACATGGGACCTGTTCAGTCTAAGTGCCAGGGACAGATCGTCACTATGAGACTGGATGTCATCATTCCAAATACCGAAGTGAAACGACAAGAGGGCAGAAGACAGAACTTGGACGAAAAGCGTCAAAGTATCTTTTAGAAGGTTGGTATCATTTAGGGCAGCGCCAGCATCCTAACTGAAGTGATGCATCGAAGGACTTTTGATGGACTGTGGTCCATAAATAAGTCCATACTATTGAAAACAGTCCATCATCTTGTTAAACTGCTAGTCATTTAAATGTCATGTCAAACTACCAGTATAGGTTCACTTTACTGCTAACACATATAGCTAGGGAGGCAGGCCCCATATCAGAACCCTTAAATATAAACATTAAGAGAACATCAACTTTATCAGTCCCTGAAGGAGCACTCAGGTTAGGTGTCACATTAATTCACATGTCAATGACTGTTACCATTAAAAATAATCTGTTATTAATTAGCTGCCCCTTTACTAACATTTGGAAAAAGGGCAGGTTTTGGCCTTGGCCAGTCATTTCCAGTGGGGACATGTCACAGGTTCAGTTTTTTCCAACACGTCTTCTAGGAGGACGTCTTTACTATATTAAGGGACCGGACAGGGACGTAAGAGCAAAAGTGGTTTGTGGTGTTGAGGAAGCCGACGCCACTTTTGCTGCATTTCCTGACAGCCCAGCAGGAGGTCACAGTGGCCAGAAAAAGACCAGAGGTGCCATTTCAAAACGTTCCTTCTGGCCTGGAAGGACCAGGGACATGGACAGATGGGTAAGAATGCACTTTATTATTTCCAAATCAGTCATTTCACCCACTAGTTCATGAATCATTTCATGAGTTCTGATGTATTTGAACACATAACCAGACTGAAGGACATTTGGTGCTTGTGTGGGACATTGCAGTCCAATGGAGTCAGTCATTAAATGTTCCCCAGCACATTATCTTTAAGTGACTGCATCATAGTGTCAGCTGAGACTAAATGAGTTGGCAACCATTGGCAATGAGGGTTGGCAAACTGTACCAGACATAATATGTTAGAGTCCCAGTTTGCTGTTGTTCTGACCTCATCATGCATCTATGTTTTATACAGGTGTCAGAATGGATGGTGTGCCAGTCAGCCCAGCACATGATAAAGCAGGAGGTTCAGTTCACTCCTATGAAGGTGTTCATGTTTCTATCAGATATATTGTTACTGTGAGACATGGTCAGATGGTCCCGATGCCCCGATACCTGTGCACAGCTTAAACACATTGTGTTAGACAGGTTTGGATCTAAACTATGAGACAGGCATTTCACTTTATCTCAGCATGTCTGAAAGTGACTGAGTGAGGGAGCTATTGAGACGAGCCACCTCAGTCTAAAACTATATTGTGTATCAGCTGTTATGAAGAGCTTTGACTCCATCATTTGGAACCTAAGAGCATCCTGACAGTAGCCCAGAGTCAGTCCAGACCAGAGCTGAGTCTAAACCATGAATCACATGTGTTCTTCCAATTGTTTTGAATTTTCAGGTGACGCAGCCTTTGGAGCTTGTTGGGATGGACCTGACTGGCAGGTTGGCTGAAACCAAAAGTGTCTATCAATATGTGTGTGATGACTGACTACTACACTAAATGGCCACAAGCCTGTCCTCTGCAGTCAAAGGTGCAGAAGAGGTTACACAACAAATTCTAAAGTTTGTGGATCAGTTTGAGGCACCAAAACGCATTTGGACAGACCAGGGGAGCGAATCTGTAAATGCGGTAAAAGGCAAAGGCAAATGTATTAGTATAGCACCATTCATACACTACGCAACTCAAAGTGCTTTACAAGGCAGATAGTTCCATTAAAAGTCTGGAAAAGAGCATCTGAAAACAAAGACATTTAACATCAAATACATTTAGATCAAATAAAGTCAATTCAAATAAGATGTCAAAGCACATTAAGGAAACAAGGAGGAACAATTATTTGAAGGCAGCAGGAAACAACAGGGTTTTCAGTCCTGGTTTGAATGAGCTGACAGTTGGAGCAGACCTCAGGTGTTCAGGAAGTTTGTTCCACAGGTGAGGAGCATAGTGACTGAATGCTGCTTCACTTTGTTTGGTTCTGGTTCATCTCTATCTGCACCACACAGGCCTTGATGTGTATTTCAAGCTGACAGGCCAGAAGACATTTTAGCAGCTTGTTGATCCACATTCAACCAGAATTAGTTCTTTTTTATGACAAATGTAAATGAAAATGGTTTAATTTGCCCCTGACTAATAATTGATTAGTAAATTATCAAAGTTTCTTTGATGCTGGACATTAACACAAACAACCTGTGGGTTTCCAGGTGGTAGAAAATCTCTCCCCTCTAACATTACAAACTTCTCTGGAAGACTCTTTGACTCTTTGACCTCTCACCTTTTGGAAAAACGCTGCAGCAAACGTGTCCAGGAATCTGCAGCTGCAGACTGTCTGGAGCATCGAGGAGGAAAACTGGATTAATGACTCAGCAACATTTATAGATTTGCTGCAGAGAATATGGATTATTAGAAGGTGAGAAATGACCCTTTGCTACTGTAGCACCAACATTTCTCACCGTGAACCTTATATAAGAAATTACCAACATATGAGCAGGAATAAAATAAAGATACACACCAGGCAACTGGTCAAAAAGCTGCTTTAAGTGTTGAATTATTGCTGATTTAATAAATCACTAAATCACTAATCAAGAATATGATTCTGATTCTTAAGTTTCTTTGAGTTGACAAAATGCCAAAATGACCTTCATGTCCCTGTGAGAGCCGTCTCAGGCATATTCTGGTAAACCAGAGCCAGCACTGTCAGCCTGAAACACTGTGTCATATGAGGACATTACACTGCACTAATGAGCTGGAACAATTAGCTGCTCACACTAGAGAGTTTAATTGAACAGTTACCAAGATGAGAAAGGTCTTTCTCACACACACACACACACACACACACACACACACACACACACACTCCTGGAGCAGCCATTCACACTAGAGGTGCTTGAACAATGGCCTCCTGTAGTAATGACTTAAGAAACTGAGTTTTCTGTGTTGGCCTGATACCCTGAGATATTTCCTGGCTGTTGAACACACAACACTCAGGCCTCTTCACAGGAGAAACTGCTCCTGAGGACTTTCAATGGATGGCCCCTGGCAGTGTGTGTGTGTGTGTGTGTGTTTAGTGTTGATGTTGTACGGTACAAGTGTGTGTGATTTGTCTTGTGCACTTGATAAAAAGATGAAATGACACTTTTATAGGAGCCTGCTGTTGGCTCACTGTCACACTACACAGAGCAATAAAGTGCTTTGATTGGCTAAAGCTCAGACTAGTTATTGATTCATTGATCGATTTGTTGATCTGCTCATCTGGCAAATTATCTTGATGGTCAAAGCTGAACTGTTATTCAGGAGAAATCTCCATGAGACATCATTTTAACTTCAATCATGATTTCATTTATTTCCTATTAGAGAGACTAACTACCTTCACTGCTTTAAGTGTTTTTATTATGGTGCTTTAACATTTTTCATCCTGACAGACTCAACTCAGTGAAACCAACTTGTATAAAAGCTTTAAACCAACTGACTGTTGTGCTGAACATATACTATAAAATTACAAGAACAGAACAGACACATAAGGTGATGTGGTTAGAAGTGACAGACGCATCCCAAACATCACGCGTCTGATTTACAGTCAGTATGTTTATTTCTCCATGACACAGTCTCCATTGTTTCTGTGGAAGGATTCCTACCACAGGTCCAGTGGATCCAGAACATCCATGTACATGTACAGATTTCCATAAACCCCAACACTGCAGTGAAATGTCACAGCAACAGAAACAGCAGAAAACTACAGACAAAGAAGTTGGACCCGCTACAATAAGACCAGGACTCAGCTGGTCTAAATGCTGAAATGCTGTTTATTTGGCTGTAAGCAGGAAGTCAGAGCAGGTGCTGAGGCTGGAAAACTCCTCACTCAGTGATCTGTAAATCCTTTTCTCTGTAGGTCTCGGGGTCGGCCGCCTTCCTCTGAGCTGCTGGAGGAAAATCAGGAAACTGTCAGAAAACCTGGATTAGTTCATTATAGTGAGGCTGTTTTGTTCTGAATGGACTTTCTCTTTGGAAATAACTAGTTTTCCATTCAAATGTTTACATACATGTTTTTCTGTGACGCATTTCTTTGAAATCATGTTCTGGATTTTGGTTTATCGTGTTGTTTTCATACATATTAAAAATACACATCAAGTGAAAAATAGGACTTCAAATTATTGAGCTGTGGACCTATGTGCTATTTTGATTTAGCATCTGACATTAAAGGTGTTATATGTCCTATATAATTCAAGAAGACAGGCACCCTGGTCCCCCAACAGATCAGCAGTCTATCAATTCAATTCAATTCAATTCAATTTATTTGTATAGCGCCAAATCACAATACAAATCATCTCAAGGCACTTTACAAAAACTAAAACTAAAAACCCAACAATTCCCTTATGAGCAGCACTTGGCGACAGTGGAGAGAAAAAACTCCCTTTAACGGAAGAAAAAAACCTCCAGCAGAACCGGGCTCAGTTTGGGCGGCCATCTGCCTCGACCGGTTGGGGTGAGTGGATAGAGCAGAGAGAAAAGAACAGCAACAATAAACAACAAATAGACACTGCAGGTTGGTGGGACCAGTAACTGCACATCAGCGACATACAGCTCCAGGACCAGGGACACCTGCAGAAGGTACAGACAGAACAGAGAGAGAGGGAGAGAGCACAAACTAGGGGAGAGAGAGAGCACAAGGTTAGTGACATTCAATGGTGGAATATACATGAGGTGGGAGGAGAGAAGAGAGGGGACGGGAAGGGAAGGGGGGGTTAGGGTAGGGGAGCTCAGTGCACCGATGGTCCTTGGGCAGTCTAGGCCTATAGCAGCATAACTAAGGGATGGTTCAGGGTTGCCTGAAGCCAGCCCTAACTATATGCTTTGTCAAAGAGGAAGGTTTTAAGTCTAGCCTTAAAAGTACAGAGAGTGTCTGCCTCCTGAACCCAGGCTGGGAGCTGGTTCCACAGGAGAGGAGCTTGATAGCTAAAGGCTCTGCCTCCCATTCTGCTTTTGAGAACTCTGGGAACCACAAGTAGGCCTGCACTCTGAGAGTGAAGTGGTCTATTGGGATAATATGGTACTATGAGGTCTTTGAGGTATGAAGGAGCTTGATTATGAAGGGATTTGTATGTGAGAAGAAGGATTTTAAATTCTATTCTATATTTTACAGGGAGCCAATGAAGAGAAGCCAATATAGGAGAAATATGATCTCTCTTGCTAGTTCCTGTCAGGACTCTGGCTGCGGCATTCTGGATTAATTGGAGGCTTTTTATTGAGATACTGGGACATCCAGATAGTAATGAGTTACAGTAATCTAGCCTTGAGGAAACAAATGCATGGACTAGTTTTTCTGCATCATTTTGAGACAAGATGTTCCTAATTTTGGAAATGTTGCTCAAGTGAAAGAATGCAGTTCTAGAGATTTGTTTTATGTGTGAGTTAAAGGACATGTCCTGGTCAAAAATAACTCCAAGGTTTTTTACAGTAGTGCTGGAGGCCAGGGCTATGCCATCTAGAGTAGCTATAATTTTAGAAAAGTTATTTCTGAGATTTTTTGGCCCAAATATAACGACTTCTGTTTTCTCCGAGTTTAAAAGTAAAAAGTTACTGGTCATCCAGGCCTTTATGTCAGTTAGACACTCTTGAAGTCTGTTTAACTGGTTTGTGTTAACAGGTTTAATAGATAGATATAACTGAGTGTCATCCGCATAGCAGTGGTAATTAATAGAGTACTTCCTAATGACATATCCTAAAGGAAGCATGTACAGGGTGAACAGAATCGGTCCTAGCACGGAGCCTTGTGGAACTCCATAACTAACTTTTGTTCGTGTGGAAGGTTCATCATGGACATGAACAAACTGGAATCTGTCCGATAAATAGGATTGGAACCACTTTAACGCTGTTCCTCTGATACCAATCACATGCTCCAGTCTCTGTAATAAGATGTTGTGGTCAATGGTGTCGAATGCAGCACTAAGGTCTAGGAGGACAAGTATCGAAACAAGTCCATTATCTGAGGCTAAGAGAAGATCGTTGGTAACTTTCAACAGTGCTGTTTCTGTACTATGATGTGCTCTAAATCCTGATTGAAAATCTTCAAATAGTTCATTCCTGTGTAAGTGGTCTGATAGCTGCTTAGCAACAGCTTTTTCTAGGATTTTAGAAATAAATGGCAGGTTGGATATTGGTCTATAATTAGCCAAGACTCCTGGATCAAGACTAGGCTTTTTGAGTAAAGGTTTGATTACTGCAGTCTTAAAGGCCTGTGGTACGTAGCCTGATACTAGAGATAAATTTACCAAGTCCAATAAAGATGGGTTCATTAATGGCAGGGTGCCTTTAAGCAGTCTAGTCGGGATGGGGTCTAAGAGACATGTTGATGATTTAGATGAAGCAACTACTGATGTAAATTCAGAGAGATCTATGGGAGAGAAGCAGTCTAAACATAACTGAGGTCCTACAGATGATTCAAGAGCTACTGTAGTAGAAGATTCATTTATTGCAGGTATAGGAAGCATCTGCTGAATTTTATCTCTAATAGCATCTAGGGGGCATTACCGCCACCCCCGAGCAGGAACATGGACATAGACAGGGTCCAAACAAACCTTATCTCTGCTAGAACCAGTTTTGTTTTGTACTGAAACTTAGAATTTATTAATAATCCATCCATCATCTAGACCCCCTTAGTCCTAACCAGGGTCCCAGGGATCTGCTGGAGCCTATCCCAGCTCTCTTTGGGTGAAGGGCAGGGGTCCACCCTGGACAGGTCCCCAGTCCATCACAGTTATTAATAATCTGATAATCCCTCTCGGATCATTAGCACCGGTAAAGGAAATGACCAATGAAAAGGAGTGAGCCAATCATGAACCAGGAGCCGTGCGCAGTGGGCGTGGCCGTCAAATCACCGCCATTTAAATCCTGCGCGCCAGGTGATCAGGTGTTCGTCAAGTCCGCCGCAGAAACACGCAGCCCGCTGAAGCCGCGCAACTAAAACACGAACCTTTTCTCCTTCGGCTAGTGGTGGGCAAGTGAAGCCTCATGAAGCACTGAGGCTTTCCTAACAATTGTGCTGAAAAAGATTCAAAGCTTCGAGACTTCAGTGACGGTGACATCTGGTGGACAACTGAAGCCATAGCAACCTCTAAAGAGCACGAATGAAGCACTGGCACTGTTTCAATCCCATGACAGCTGTTGTAGCTGATTTATAGTGTGTGTGTGTGTCTGGTGTGAGAGAGTGTGGTTGGTTGATTACCTGCACACCTGTGGGCAGTGGGAGAGGAAGTTAGATTGAAGTTAGACAGGTGGTTGGGCGGGGAAAATGAGGATAGGAGGAAGCCACATAGGTTTTCAACCATGGTGTGTGGCGTGTTTGGTGGTTTTGACGCGTAGTTTTAACATTTTAATCTTGCTAAGTCAGTATACTGCATTTTTGTTCTTTTGGTTAGTCTTCTTTTGATAATAAAGTGTTAAACGTATATTTTGGCGGACATTGTTTTTTCTTTTTTGACACGAGTTGGAAACGTCTTCCTCTTTTTTCCCTAGTGGCATTTTTTGTTGTTAGATTGCCACTACAACAGCAATAAAAGTTCAGACCCCTTGAGATCAAAATGATCCCAAACTTTAGAACGTCGCTTATTGGTGTGACTCGCCATGAAACTTGCCAAAATACTCTCACTCTCACTCTCCAAATCCTGAAGCAGAATGATGCATGTTATACAGCTGGTATGGCACCAAACCACTCACATCTGTCAAACCTGTCAAGCTGTCATTGGCTCAGAATGCATTGAAACGCCATGAGCCAATGACACACACTGAAAGACTATGAGCCAATGAAAAGCTTCGAAACATTTTGAAGCAATGAAGCGCGAAGCGAAACAGTGATGAGGAAGCTTCGAACGTCATCAGTCACGTGACACTGGTGTTTTGACACAAGCCCCGACACAGCGTTTCGAATCACTCCGCTTCAGGAAGAGTGACACAAGCTCCGAAGCCTCGGTATCATTTGCCCATCACTAATAGTAGTTCACTAGATTGTTTTGTTCCCGGACAGCATGGTGAATGAGTGGTTAGCACTGTTGCCTCACAGCAAGGAGGTTCCTGGTCCGAAACCCTGCAGTGGCCTTTATGTGTGGAGTTTTCATGCTGGTGGGTACTCTGGTTTTGTGATCCCATTTATAGACCACTGTGAAATGAAATACAACTGCAAAATAATGAGCTAACTGCTAAGTGAGGTGAGCTGACTGCATCAGTCATCCAGGCCATGTAGCTCCTTCGGCAGCAACAGAGACTGACTGTTACACACTGAATGTATGTCTGTATAAATATAAACCTAAATATGAATATGAATGCTGCTAAACAGAGAATTGGTGAGATTTTATGTGAAGGGTAGTACACGTGTATGTGGCTTCTAAAACTAATTTTCTCTTAGTAAAACTGTGGAGGAAGTATGTGATAATAAAGACTCACACACCAGAGAAATGTCTTTCTGAGTTTTATTCACACACTTACTGACATCCAGCTACATCAAGTGAGGAAGATCATGTCAGAGTGGGATTTTTACACCACATTTCCCCTTTGAGCATAGCAATAGAGATGGAAAGACAAAAGCCAGTCTTAGACCTATCTCCCACAGTTTCCACCAGAAACTGAGAGGCCAATGACGATCAAAATGCTGGATATTTTCAAGTGTTTTCAAGGGTTAGTTTTGGTCATACAGATAAAAGCAATATATCATTTGAATCTGTAAAGGGTCTAGTTTTAGTTGTATACCCTCATAATTACAACAAAACAATGTGCTTTTGTAAAATAAAGAAAGCAGACAGGGTGCACTGTCTGTCTTCTCTCTCTGTCATCTCTCTTCACAGACACATGAATAAAACAACCAGAATCTCAGTCAATACTTGTCTCATAAAAATAAGAAATATATGGCTTGAAATGTTTTTATTTTAAATGAAACAATTCAAAATAGTCGAAAACAAATCACCACTTTTTTACGTTTTCACCTTTTACGTGAAGTGCGTTTTCCCGTCTCACCACATTAACTATTGTGATCCCGCCTCGTACTGAGCGCACTGTTCATATGGAAATAATCTGAGGTGAGCCAGGTAATTCTGTACATGCCCCTGAGAAATTACATAAAACGCCAAACTTCATCATAGAATTTACTCACCGTTTCTGTGTTTGGATGATGGCAGGCTATGTGGGTGAAGAAGTACTTCATATGTTCCAGACAGCAATGAAGAGTTTACTTTGTCCTCAGAGTACAAACATGACTTAAATGACGAACATTTGGATCCGCATTGTACTGTATTGTATTGTATTGTACTGTATTGTATTGTATTGTACTGTATTGTATTGTATTGTATTGCAGTAATTTCCTCTCATTCACATTCCTGACTGAAAGGGTCATTATGCTGATGTCTCAGGTAAATGACATGACTATTCATGGTCAGACACACTTTCCTGCATATTTCTTTTCTAAACAAAAAGTGTCTTACAAAATTTAAATTAATGTATTGTTTTCAGTGAATGAGTGAACATCACTCACATCATGTTGAAGCAAACACTTTACACTACAAGATGTATTTATTAAAAGTCTTGCAGAATCAATGTTCTGTTTTATGGTCTTATTTCAGTGACTTAAAAATTTCAGTTTTTCACTAACCATGCATAAACACTGTTTGCTCAAAAACACAATCACATATTATTGTAGCCCAGTTTCTGCTGATTAGAGTGTTATCACACTTTAGCCAGTAACATGTTTAAAAGCAACTGAAAAAAGCACAAATGTCAGGGCATGTCAAAACTTGTCCAGGGCCCCAAAACACGCTCAGACCTCAGACGGTTAAGCTATTTGATAGAGACCTTAACCACAGTGGTCAGTTTTGACATTTCTTCTTGGTGTGAATGCGCTGATGGGCTGTTAGAGCACTTGAGCAAAGAAAAAATTTTCCACATTGCTCACACCAGTACGGTTTCTCTCCAGAGTGAATACGCTGATGTGTTTTGAGGTGGCCTAACCATGAGAAGGCTTTTCCACACTGGTCACAGCTATAGGGCTTCTCTCCAGAGTGAATACGCTGATGTGTTTTCAGGTTGCCTAACCGTGAGAAGGCCTTTCCACACTGGTCACAGCTATAGGGCTTCTCTCCAGAGTGAATACGCTGATGTGTTTTGAGGGGGCCTAACCGTGAGAAGGCTTTTCCACACTGGTCACAGCTATAGGGCTTCTCTCCAGAGTGAATACGCTGATGTGTTTTGAGGGGGCCTAACCGTGAGAAGGCTTTTCCACACTGGTCACAGCTATAGGGCTTCTCTCCAGAGTGAATACGCTGATGTGTTTTCAGGTTGCCTAACTGTGAGAAGGCCTTTCCCACTGGTCGCACCAGTGCGGCTTCTCTCCAGAGTGAATACGCTGATGTGTTTTGAGGGGGCCTAACCGTGGGAAGGCTTTTCCACATTGGTCACAGCTATAGGGCTTCTCTCCAGAGTGAATACGCTGATGTACTTTGAGGTGGCCTGACTCTGTGAAGGCTTTTCCACACTGGTCACAGCTATAGGGCTTCTCTCCAGAGTGAATACGCTGATGTTTTTTGAGGTGGCCTGACTCTGTGAAGGCTTTTCCACACTGGTCACAGCTATAGGGCTTCTGTGACGTGTGAATACGCTGATGTTTTTTCAGGGTATTTAAACATGTGAAGGCTTTTCCACATTGGTCACAGCTATAGGGCTTCTCTCCAGAGTGAATACGCTGATGTGTTTTGAGGTGGCCTGACTCTGTGAAGGCTTTTCCACATTGGTCACAGCTATAGGGCTTCTCTCCAGAGTGAATACGCTGATGTGTTTTGAGGTGGCCTGACTCTGTGAAGGCTTTTCCACACTGGTCACAGCTATAGGGCTTCTGTGACGTGTGAATACGCTGATGTTTTTTCAGGGTATTTAAACATGTGAAGGCTTTTCCACACTGGTCACAGCTATAGGGCTTCTCTCCAGAGTGAATACGCTGATGTGTTTTCAGGGTATTTAAACGTGTGAAGGCTTTTCCACATTGGTCACAGCTATAGGGCTTCTCTCCAGAGTGAATACGCTGATGTGTTTTGAGGTGGCCTGACTCTGTGAAGGCTTTTCCACACTGGTCACAGCTATAGGGCTTCTCTCCAGAGTGAATACGCTGATGTGTTTTGAGGTGGCCTGACTCTGTGAAGGCTTTTCCACACTGGTCACAGTTATAGGGCTTCTCTCCAGAGTGAATACGCTGATGTGTTTTGAGGGGGCCTGACTCTGTGAAGGCTTTTCCACACTGGTCACAGCTATAGGGCTTCTCTCCAGAGTGAATACGCTGATGTGTTTTGAGGTGGCCTAACCGTGAGAAGGCTTTTCCACACTGGTCACAGCTATAGGGCTTCTCTCCAGAGTGAATACGCTGATGTGTTTTCAGGTTGCCTAACCGTGAGAAGGCCTTTCCACACTGGTCACAGCTATAGGGCTTCTCTCCAGAGTGAATACGCTGATGTGTTTTCAGGTTGCCTAACCGTGAGAAGGCCTTTCCACACTGGTCACAGCTATAGGGCTTCTCTCCAGAGTGAATACGCTGATGTGTTTTGAGGTGGCCTAACCGTGAGAAGGCTTTTCCACACTGGTCACAGCTATAGGGCTTCTCTCCAGAGTGAATACGCTGATGTTTTTTGAGGTGGCCTGACTCTGTGAAGGCTTTTCCACACTGGTCACAGCTATAGGGCTTCTCTCTAGAGTGAATATGCTGATGTGTTTTCAGGTGACCTAAGTGGGAGAAGGCTTTTTCACACTGGTCACAGTTGTAGGTTTTCTTTCCAGTGTGAACATGCTGATTAATCTCTAAACTCTCCAATGTTGTGAAGGTCTTATTGACTCCTGTTCTTCTTTTCTATTTGTAAAAAAGAAGAAAAAAGCAAAATGGAGAAAAGATATGAAATTACATGATAGAAAAATCCAAAACCATAATTGACATTGACATTTACAACATGTCTATGAAACATGATCATGTAAACTGTGTTTCCCTGGAGTTCTATTTCATTCCAAAGTTGTAAAGTTGTGTTGTGTCTCATCCACATATTTTGTCATTTTTTAAAATTATTTTTCTTAAAACGTGTGCTTGCCTCACCTCAATAGCTTTTCTTAGTATCAACATTTAACTTTTTATCTAGTTTCATTTCTAAACAGTGGACACAACTCTCTGAAGTACAGCACCATATTTAAAGCACTAGCTTAAGTTTGAAATTAAAGAATTTCTCTTAAGTCTAATTTTTTCTCTTACCCAAATTTGGCTTTGAGAAACCACAGAAGTGTCTGGCAACAATTACTTTTAAGTTAGACCAAGTTTTACGACTCAGTGCAACACAGACCCAGGTCTGTCAACCACCACAAGACCAAGAAAATTGACCAATGTAAGAGTGAGTATACCAGCTTGGTGACAAAGACACTCTCAGCCTGCAGCTTAGTTAGCTGAACTTAGTCTTGGAACTCTGACCGATTCCACTCTGAGGACCAAATGGCCTCCGAAGCAGACTTTATTGCCCTGCTCGCATAGTAACTTCAGCAAGCTCCAGGTGATGTCTTGCAGCTAAGTACTCTGTGATGAACAGCTGATGCTCCAAACTACTTTTTCCCCAAATCTTCTTTTAACCTTCTGGGGTTGACGAATGTGCCAGCGAGTTTTGTGGCACCTCATTACAGGTAATGCGGTCCCGCCTTGTACTCTGTTCACTGTTCACATGTAAATAATCTCAGGTGAACCAGGTAAATATGTGCACGCCCCCGAGAAATGACATAAAACGTCAAACTCTCAGCTACAGCTAGTGTGAACAAGATGACATTGACATCATTTGTGAAGTAAACACTTTAGCCTACAACATGCAGGTCTCCAAAGTCTTATGAACCAATGTTCTGTTTGTGTTTTATGGTCTTATTACAGTGACTAAAAAATTGTAGTTTTTCACTAACCATGCATAAACACTTTTTTCTCAAAAACACAATCTTATAAACTTGCTGCTCACATATTTGTCAGGTTATTTGTGCTTTTTTCCTTAGTTTTTTGTAGCATTTGTTTCTGTAGCATTTCTGTTTACCATTTGATCCTTTGTAGCATTTGTATTTTGTCATGATCCGTATTCCTGAGTTCCTGTTTTTTGTCTTATTTTGAAGGATCATGACAGGAACTGGTTTTTGTTGTGTTCTGTTCCCTTTACTTTGCCCCAATTAGTTATTGTTTTCACCTGTGCCTTGTTTTTGTCCCTCACTTTATATACCTTTGTTTAGCCACAGTTTTTTGCTGGGTTGTCTGCTTACAGCTGCTCTCTACTGCCTTTTTTTCCTGAAGAGCCACAGTTCCCTGCCTCAGTAAAATACCCTGTTTTAAGTTAAGTAGTCCAGCTTTGTTCTTGTCTTTTGTAGCCCTTGTTCCTGCTTTGTTCATGTTCCCTGTAGCCCTGCTTTCCTTGTGTTCCCTGTAGTCCTGCCATGTCTCTGTCTCATGTTCATGCTCCCTGTGTGGTCTGGTGCATCTCCCTGAGTGTGTGACCCAGACCCTCATGCCCTGTTGTCCCTGTATCTCATGTTCATGTTCCCTGTGTGGTCTGGTGTGTCTCCTTGAGTGTGTGTGATCCAGATCTTCCTGTCCCCGTAACTCGTGCTTTGTTTTGATTCCCGTGTCCTGGTGTTCCCCAGTTTCCTCTTTTCTGCCTTCCTGCTTTGTTCTGGTTTCTCATTGAAAATAAAGTCTTTTTGTTTAACCCTGAGTACCAGAGTGGGCGTTTCCTTGGTCCGAACTTTAGTTAACCCTGACATATGACTAGTATTTATGTCTGTTTACACTGGAGTACCCCCCCCCCCCCCCTGTACCTACACAAATTCCTTGTGTGTGTGCGCACACACGTTGCAATAAAGCTCATTCTGATTCTAATTCTGATTCTGATTAACAAACAATACCAGTGTGACAACTTTCACACCCGCAACTGGGTGCAAACTGACCGAATCACTACATTCAAAATGAAAACTTTACCACAAAAAAATTATTACTTATTTTAAAAGCTTCCCATGACACTTTCAAAGCAAATGACTTAAGTCACTTGATTCATTAATGTCACAATTTTAATGGACACACTAGAATCTCCCTATGAACACTCCAAAGAAAAAAAATCCACCAATGGTGGACTTGAAATGCCAAACTGATAAAAGTACTGGTCAGATTAGCATAAGTAGAATATCAGACTAGCAACACTCATCCTTAGTAAACTGGCTGGGTAATGGCTCAGACCTGCTTCTAAGCTGTTTTATTCAGGACTGGGTGATGATGCACTGACCATTGACTCTGGCCTCTTTATGAAGCCTTTTCTATCGATTAAGTCCTGAACGCTGAGCTGTTGATCACTGCCAACAGAGGACTGGACCTCCTCGTTACTGCGGTTAAGCCAGCTGCAGTTCTGAAAAGCCACGACTGAAATTTGTGGGTGCGCATATTACTATGATTACGGTAATTTGAGGAACACCATAGAACGCGCTTTCAAAGCACTTTTCATTTTTCTCAGAATTGAGGTAATAAGTTTATGAGATAATTGTCATGTTTCAGTTTTATTTTTTTCAAATTTGCCCTCAAATGGTTCATTTATAGGTCTTTTTTGACAGGTGTTTATTTATTTGAGTAATGAATTTCTGTATTTTTCAGAGGGCTAGAAAAACCGCATTTCTCATCAACAGAAAAAAAACCAATTGCCAGTTCTTATAGGGGACATCCCATACTATATACAGTGCATGCCTCATATGAAAACCTTTTACTGCAGCCTTTTGGAGAAATGTTCCATTATCCTACTTCAGTGTCTGTCGCTCCCAATTGTACTGTATAATTATAATAATAACATTGTAAAACAAAACATACTAGAACTACTAACTAAAGGTCACATAACGAAAGCATAAAACATTGTTTTACAACATATCAAGTCAAAGTACATTTTCCTAGTGTAGTACTGAGGATGACAGTGCCAGTCATCCTCACCAAAAATGGCATTTGCAGGTATGTTAACACAGGTGGGATGATACCATCCATTACACAATGAGCACTGCACCATGATTTCTTTGTTGTGTGCAGGACTACACACTGACAGGAGTTTGCCTAAAATTGGCTTTGCTTGGTTGAGACTCTGAAACACCTGGTGAATTCTGCCCTCATGGAACAGACAATTCTCTGGCCTAAGGTTGCAGCATAGAGGATGTGCAAATGCAACTGCAAACAAGCCACAGTTGCTGCTATTGCTTTGCTGCTGAGCACTAGGAAAAATTACCATGAATAGGTCTTCCTTTGGCCTTCACATCCCCAATAAGGCTTGTGTGGCACTGGTGTCCAACACTGTTGAGAGGCTATTGTGAGGGAAATTTACACCTTGACAGACAAATGTCTGCTACCTCCTTGTGTTAATTCAACAAAGACTTTTGACACGGCTTTGTATTCATTAGGAAGCAGACGAAAAGTCATAGAGACGCTAATTATATTATGAATGCCATCCGGAGGCAGATGATTCGCTGTGGCGACCCCTGAAGGGAGCAGCCGAAAGGAAAAGAAGAAGAAGAAGATGCCATCCTGCCAGCACGACTTACATGTGAGTGACTTATGTGTAAATTAATACTATTCAACTGATATTAAAGCTGATCATTTTCCGTGTTTGCGGTCAATCGGTATTGACCCGTTCTGCAGACCGTATGCTCCGTTGTGACTCTGTTGCTTTGTCTATTAAATTTGCCATCCTTTAACCTGAGATTTGCCTCCAAGTGCTTTTTGCCACGACAGCTATCATGAATGCAAACCTTATTACTACCAGCAAAGATGTTGCTTGCTGTCACCCAATGGTTTCCCCAGTGTGTAACATTCGAATGAGTGGCTTGTTAGGAGTACCCACAATTCCTCCTTTAATACACTAGATAAAAGTTTGGACTGAAATCCATCAGTTTCTGTGTATTCATTTGCAATAACGTGAGAAGCAAAATCAATCTCATCACTGCTGAGCCAATAATCAGGGTGCAGAGTAGAACTAATGGCACTGCCTTTGGGGGCTTGCTGTTTTCTATAAAGTCTACTTGAAGGCAGTTTTTCAGTTGGTCTCTTACCATACCAGCATGGACTAAGGTTCATCTCTTTGCATTTTAGGTGTGTGTAGGTTTGTGTGTCTTTGCATTTGAAGTGTTACCTAATAAGAAGTAATCATTTATTTCTTCTACTTATGAGAACTGGGGTCTTTATTTATACTCTTTAGAAAGAGGAAATACTTTATTTTGTCTGTCTGTCCTGCTGTAAACTCATCTGAAAACAATGATTTGAAAGATAAACTTTAAAGTAAAATATAGAAAACCATTACTCAAATAAACAAACACCTGTCAAACTGGCTTGATCTCAGTTTTCGATCTATTAAGTCCTGAACACTGACCTGCTGATCGCTGGGACCAGAGGACGAGTCGGGCTCGTTGGTCGGGTGGTCTGGGTCGATGAAATCTTGATCTGTGTGCTCTTGATCCTTTATTCCGCTCTTGTATTCGTCCAGTTCGGCACAATCCGGATCCTGATCCTCCTCTTTAGATGCGCCTTTGTTGTGGTCCTGGTCGATAAAATCTGGGTTCTGAGTCTCCTCTTTAATTCCATGTTTGTAGTGGTCCTGATAGACGAAACCTGGGTCCTGGTTCTCCTCTTTAATCTCGGTTTTGTAGTAGTTATCGCTGTTTCCATGCTCTGGTTCTGTTTTTGTCGCCGCCATTTTGAGACGCAAACGTCCCCAGAAGCGGAAGCCCCGCCCCCTTAGTAACCGTTGCTAAGTGTCAGCAGCGTGTGCCTGGGCCTCGATGGGAGTGTTATCAGTGTTTGAGTCACTGTCACAATATCGTGGTGTGGAAATCAATGATGTGTGACAATAGTAAAGTTTGTGGACATTATTTACATTTGTAGACGTGTGATATATATGCAAGAAGGTGTTTATTTTCACATTGGAGTGTGAACTGAATATTTCATTTGGAAACAAAGTGGATTTATGGAAGTGAGAGCTCCACTCTGTGATGATGCTTGTGTGACTGTGGCTATATAGTGTTTTCAGACTTAAACTATGAGGACCACCATGTCCATGGTGTCACTCAAAGGAAACACTGAGGGTTCATGTGATGTGTTTCACTTCCTTCTAGATCCAACACAGATTAGTTGGTGAAGGATTAAACAAATAATAAATCAGATGTTTAAAGGCTGTAAATAAGTCACTGTGTGGGCTGTCAGACTGACATTTACATCATATGTCCCTCAGCATGTCTATAATGTCTGCACCAAATTTTACTCTGACACAAAGCAGTGAGTCCACAGAGCACAGCTGCAACCAACCCCCATCAGGAGGCTCTAGAGCTCTTCACAGCCACTGGATGCTGATAGATCCTTCAGACACAGATGGGCTGAACTGAAAAGGAGAGTGCATAAGAGAGGAGCCCAGACCTTGGATGATCTGGAAAGACTGTGCAAAGAGGAATGGTTAAAGATCCCTCTCTCTGTATTCTCCAACCTTGTGAGATGTTATAGGAGGAGATTAAGTGCTGTCTTGTTGGCAAAAGGGGGGTTGTACGAAGTATTAAGATCAATAATAATAATCAATAATTGTGGCACACATGATTTCATATAAAGTCAATTATTTGTTAATGTTATTTTTGTTTTTTGCTGAATAATTGTACTTCAATTAAAGGTTGGATTTTTCTCATTTTTCTGAATTTTGGTTCTATTTTTAAAAAGAAAATGAATTTATTAGAAGCTTAAAATCCTTAATCCAATCTTAATCATGGAGCCAATAATTGTGGAGGGCACTGTAGGAGTGAGTGTGACTGTGTTCATCTCTACTGTGTTTGTTGGTTCCCTCTCATTCAAATGAGACATGATGTCAGCAGTAACCTAACCTAACTGGAACACACACAGCAACAGTTTTTTCAGTCCTCAAAGTCCACTATGGGTCACGTTAATATAGCGTGTTTATAAATAACAGATCATTCATGAAAGGCTTCAAACCTGCATGGGGCGATCCCAATGGATTCCAAGCCCATCACCTTAACCACTCAGCCAGAACAACTTGCTCATGTACTGAATTTGATTTATTTAAAACAAAAAACAATGTGTTGTTTCTAAGTATTTAACTATTTAATTTTAAAAAGTAATGTTTAATATCAGCCCTCTGATGGTCTGGTGACCTGTCCAGGGTGTAGTCCTGCCTTTCACCCAAAGAGAACTGATCCCAGTTACCCTAATTAGGAATAAGCAGGTATAGATAATGAATATTTAGTATCCAGAAACTGGGCGACTCCTGAGAAACCACTTTAGACATGAGACCAGCATGTTAAAGAAGTGCAGCTCTGAAAAGGAGTTGACAAACATGAATCTTCTTTATGAAACAGGAGCATGTAGGGAGGAGACCAGAAGGGAATCTAAACAGGAACAGTGTGGTCTAAGGTGCCACACTCAAGGTTTTCTTCCTTCCTATGAGCAGGGTATTCTGGTCTCCAGGTGAAGGCGTGGGTTCAAATCCCACTCCTGACAGGTGTTTTCATGTATTTCATATATTGATTTCTACCCTGTACTTTGATAACATTCAATGTCTCTTTGTAAAGTCATTTTCTACTTGAAGATGTACATGTAACAGTAACAACAGTGAATCAGCTGCAAAGATATTCTGCATTAACCTGATAGTCAATTGGCAGAACATAGGTGGATCCAAGTGTAGCACATTTACAGTTAAATGTGTGTTATACACAGCCTGGCTAGCTCAGTCAGTAGAGCATGATATTCTTAATCTCAGGGTTAGGGTTAGGTTTGAGCCCCACTTTGGGTGGTGGTGATTCTACAGGAGAGCTCCATGTGTTGAGAAGAGGTGATGTGACTTCAGGGGGGTAATAGGAGAAGGAGTTTCAGTGTCATTAAATAAACATAGATGAGTGACTGTATCATAAATGACTACAGAATTGCTTCCAAATTCAAACACAGACTAAGTGGAATTTCCACACATAGAACATTATGTCTTCATTATGTAACACAATCTAATTGTGTTAAACAGCTGTACAGCTTTATGTCCCACACTGACATGACATTTGTCACAACATGCTGATTTTCCAAAGTCCACTGGTGCATTTATGTGTTACCAGAAATATCACAGACACTATGTTGTTGTTAATAATCTTCCAAATTGTACTACATGTGCGGCATTAATAATCTTCCAAATTGTACTACATGTGCAGTATTAATAACCTTCCAAATTGTACTATATGTATAGTAGTATAGTATTAATAATTGTATTGCGTATTGTTTATATTCTACTAATTACCCATAACTAATAAAGTCTAATCAGACAAACAGGAAGCGAGACAGCCAATCGGACAGCAAGAGGCGGGTCTTAGAGCAGTTTGGGGTTTGATTGACAGCGGGCAGGGCCAGTCTCTGTGTCGTGCGCTTCATGAGGAGACGACAGGAGGGAAGCCTGAAATGGCAGGTCGTTGTACAGTAGAGAAATGTCTGCCTTTTTACCCAAACAGTGAAATAGTGTTTATCTCAGGACTCTGTCGGGACGCTTTTATGTGCTGCTGCGGATCTCGTCCTGTCTCACTAAGGCGCCCTTATGACCGGAAGTTCTTGACAGGTAAGTGAGTTTTGCCAAGGTTGATGACATGTCTCATAGTGGTCACTACATTTCCAGACTTCATAAATGAAGCAGCGGTTCATCTGAGCTGTGTTCATCAGGGGCTACGTTCAGCAAGCTAGTCGGTAGCTATTAGCCTGATCCCGCTTGGTAAAACGTTTCTTTACAGCCTTTGTATCCATCTCTCGTTACGGGACACGTCCGATGCGATGTCCCTCAAATAATCTGCGTTATTAGATGTAGGTTTGAGTAATATTTTGTAATACCTGAAGTCAGCTCGGACGCCGAGTAATTTACCCGCACTACAAGTCCCGAAATGCATTGCAACCGCTTCCTTTCCCTCAGGTGTAGCGATGAGGACACAGCTGCTCTAAACCCGGATCTTACCCAGTGAGTTTGGGATTAATAAGAAATGAGCGCAGGAAAAGCGAACTGTGAACACTTTTACAAACAGACGAAGAAGAGAGAGTGTTTGGAGGACAAAATGTGGTTTGTGACCGGATTTATTTGATTTTAACAGTATAATCAATTACCTCTGTTAATCACTTGTTCTTGTTAATACCCTGACTACATAGATCATTACACATTGGACTCAGAAGGATTCTACAGGGAGTGGTGTCTGTGTGGTCAGCTGTAAATGAACACTATACAGGCAGTTCTGCACTGACTTTAGTAAATACCAAAACAATTTCAACCAAATTCTGTTACTACAAGTGTGTTCAGACATGTATAAGTGTTGGTTGTGTTTTAATTTCTTAGGCTCAGTTCTGCTCTAATGTGTTAATGTGGTCTCTTTTTAGAACATGTGTCAAAGCTGTCTGCAGGGACAAGTTCACAGGAGAAGACGTGCACATTCACCAGGCCAAGCTGGAGTTTTACTGTTAAACTATTGGAGTTTGAGCCATTTGTGTGCAGATAAGGCTCAATGTGTAGGACACATATCAGCCATAAAGCTGATGATTTGCTCCATTCAGACCCTAACCTGTAGTGTGAGCACAGTTCTCTACCTCATCACCTACAGTATTTTCCCTGTTGCAAAGTCCTGTCAAACACAGCTGTTACATTAATAACAAAATAAAGTATAAAATGAAATTAAGGGCAATCACCAGTGGATGAAAACTTCCTGTTTCTCCTGCTTCAGAGTGTTCATGTTGTATGCAACCTCACACTGACATGTATATACTGACTTTCCTAATAAAATATTTGAGATGTTCCTTGTAGCATTTAGATATTAGAAACATGACCTTTTATTTCTTTGTTCTTTGACATGTTAATCGGTTACACTTACAGATAATATTGTTCATCCCTTATTATCTTAGTTCATATAGACTCCAATTATTATTAAAACCATCAGATTCATTAGTGTCGGTGCGTTTTTTTCTTTGGGTATCGCGGCAGGTGGGACTCGTCTTAACACCTGTGACACCTGTTGAGGACGGTGGACCGAAAAGTGAACACGGTCCTCGGGAGCGCGCACAGCAGGTGGAACATGAAAACAGTTTGACTTTGGATCTTCGACAGATCCTCCTCATGTTGTTCTGGAACATTAACTCTCCATGAGAAGCAGCGACTGGAACTGCAGGTTTAGTCGGAGGAGCTTGAGATCCGGAGGCTGGTTTTCAGTCCGGACCCGTTTTAGGGACCGTCACTCAATAACAGAGTAGTAGGAAAAAACATTTTTTGATCTATAGTTTCCTGGTCATGTGACCTGATGACTCAAAGTTATACATAGTTTATTGGCCTCGTCTGCACCAGACTCACCTGTTACAGTTCAGTTATATCACTTCAGTCATTTTATAGGAATTTTGATATATTGAGGGTTTTCGCTTTATAGTTTCCAGGTCTTAACCTTTCCTGCTTCGGTCTGTTGACCGTGGTCGGGGGACACGGGAGGTCCGGGACTTTCCCAGGACCGAAGGTGTTCGTCCTCCGGGGTTAACTCCCGTCACTTATTGGTTGGAGTAGTGAGGCACAACAGATCGACACGACTTTTACTGGAGACTGTCTGTAGCGTTATTGCCGCACTGCAACCAGTGAGAACAGAATACAGTCCAGCCTACAGCTAACTAAACAAAACCAGCCCCAGTCCACCTCAGTCCATCGGCCAGTCCTCTGCTCGCCGTCTCTCACACACCGGACGCGCGCATCGGCTACACGCACACACCCCGCACACTGAGTCCCCTATTCACCTCAGTGGTAACAGGCAATTCCCATAACACACAGGTCACGTGAAATGTGTTTGTGAGCCAGTGATTGTTCAGCAGCTCTCTCTCTCTGTCAAACACAGACACACAGGTAAACACAGAGGGGCGGAGCCACAGGGATCAGGTGACCCAGGTACCTGAGAACAGGCGTTCAGACTCCATTTAGAGACGACAGAGCAGAAGGAGGAGACGTGGCTGAGGCAGGTGAGTGTTGATCCAACGTTGTTCTCTTCCTGTCACAGAGTCTGAGTGTTTTCTCTCTGTGGACTGTGGAGGAAGAAGAGTCCCTATAAAGCTCCATCAGCACAAAGACTGGAAGGAAAGGAGGAAGTTCAAAATGTGTGTGTGTGTAGTTTGGTGTGTCTGGGTGTGACTGACATGAACAGACTTGTCCTCAGTTTGATTTTCTGTCTCTGTCTCTCAGAAACTTTCCCTCTAAACTCTGTGCCAGGGGTCCAAAGTCAGTCAGGATCCTACAGACCTGGTACTTTAGGATCTAAAGGCTTTTGATAGGCAGGTAGGAAAAACGTCATGTTCCAGTCAGACCCACAGGCCTGCTAATTGTTAGGCATCATAATATTGTGAAGAAGAGAAATATTTCTTATTTAGTTAAGGGGTGAGGGTGGTCTCTGGTCTGTTGGTGTCTTGTGATGTCAGTAACTCTGACACATCTGGATCTGGATTTAAAGGGGTGAGGGTGGTCTTTAATGTCATGTTGAATTGCTGGTAAGATCATGTAAACCCATAAGGCAAGAAAAACTTGAAAGCATATTTCTATGTCTTCAAACTTCTGGTTCCATGACCCTCAGCTCTTTTCAATAATATCCATGGGAAAGTTCCTATCAGATCCTTTTTAGAACCAATATAGGATCCACTGAATATTCTTCAGTTTAATGCCAAACAGAAATATGACCAATAGAATATCAGCCCTCTGTCATATGGCCAACAAGAAATGCAACAAATGCTTTTTTGCATAGTTGAGTTTGACACATGAAAACTAACAGTGGATCTTAACGTAACACCATTTAACCTTGTTCTCACTTGAAATGTGTCCCCACATTAAGGCCTTGAGTTTCAGGGGATTGGACCTGGAAAGTCCTTGACAGGTCCTTGAATCTGAAGTTAACCAAGGTGTGGGAACCCTGTTTATAAAGCTGGATGTGGACCTGAGTCTGGACCTGGACCTGAGTATAAAGCAGAAATCTGGGACTAACCTTTAGTTGCTCACCACAACTCTTGTTGCTACAAATCCTGTTCATGTTGTTCTGAGTGTAATGTAAAGATGATTTTAACCTTTGACCTTTTTGCACAAGTGCAGCTGTTACTGTCCATAACAACATAAATGTCTCTGTGCTGAAACCTACATACAAAGACTTTAAAGAGTTTAGTTGAGGTGCAAACAGTTTGGCCTTTAGCGTCACAGTCCACAGGCTGTATCATCACTGTAGTCCAGGTTCCTGTTCAGGCTTTGTCTTTAAATAGGAGCAGATGAGCGGACAGACCAGCAGGAGGCAGCGTTGTCTTCTTAACAGCTCCTTTATTTTCCACCAACAAGCACAAACTCTCCTCTCTACATGTCTGCGCTGTCACCAAGCCCCTTCTTCTTCTTCCACCCGTCACACTTTGAACAAACCCCACCTGAACAAAAACCCAGTCCCCTCAACAGCCAATGCCCCGGTGTCGTGGTGGTGGATGTTCATGGTGGTGGTCCCCCCTTCTTGGTTTGTGGTCTCAGTCAGTCTGGGGTTGTGCTGTTTTGGTTCGTTGGCTGGTAGAGAACTTTTCTCTGCTCTGGATGAAACTGGACTTTTGGTTCAAATGGAGGAAGCTCATCAAATGTGCTGTTATGGTGCCAGCTACAGGTTCTGCTGTTCTCTGGGAGCACCGTGTTCTTAGCCCAGAATTGTCCACATTGAATTGATACCGTGTCCATTAAAAGTGGCCGAATTAGCCGTTAGCAGCTCCAGTTTGCAGTGAACCAAGGGATGTCCAGACATCTGGGCCTGGATCATTGTGACGCTGAAGAAAACCTAAAACATGAGGATTATCAGGCAAGTTCTACAGCATCTTATTTGGATTGAGAGGACCAGTATGTTGGCAGGTAGAGAGCAGATGGTCAGTCAGTGTTTCATGGAGCCTGGACTCTGGATTTAGTTCTATATAGGGTCTGTTTTAGGTCAGTGGAGCCAGTTCAGCTGAAATGCTGATGTGCTGACAGGAAAGTGGTTTGGTGCCTTAGGAAGTTCAGTCTGTTTCAAACCAGTGTGTTATCTGTAGTGAATCTGGACCACCAGTACTGTGTTCTGGTTATAGTCCAGTCTGTGACCTGGACTGGTCTGTGCTGAGTCTTAGACTGAGCTGGTTTCCACAGTCTGGTGTGAATTTCTTTGCATCAGTGTTGCCCACTGATATTGTGTTGCATGTTTATTGTTGGACTCATTTCTGTTGTTCAGCTTAAGGATCTCCTGCTAATTGGAATGAAAAGCTCCAAAATGACTGAAGCTTCCTGTCTCATGTGATCCATCAGAGTGGGACACAGTTCATTGGCCTGGACATTTACAGGCTTAGATGGGAAACAAATCCAGATGTGATTGTGCAGATGTTTGTTCTACGGCAGTATATATAAGTACTGGGACAATGAGCCATGAGCTGAACTCAGTGAGGTCACGTGGGCCTCAAATCCAGATGTGTCATGTTTGAGTCCTTTTCCATTTGCCAAGAAAAATGTGTGGTTGTCAAATGAAAGAATCATCCTGACTGGAATCAGGAGATCAGTGTGGATATCCAGCTCTACAGCTCAGCACACTGAGGACGAGAACCAGCTTTAGTTCTGGTCTGGGCACTCCAGCTCCCTGAGTTCCCAGTAGACCAGTATCAGCAGTCCAGTGCTGTCAAAGTCCTTGTTGTACTGCAGGTTGTGTGAGGAGCTGTGACTTCAGCCAGGTAGTTTGTTGCTTTGGACAGCAGGTGGTGCTGCTGAGGCTCAAACATCCAACACTGGGATTTTGGCTCAGCTGCACTTAGACGACACACAGGGAGACAAGCTGGGCTCAAACCTGGGACATGGACCGGACTAAAATACATCCACAGAAAGACCAGAGAGCTCCATGGGAGTACTGCAGTACTGACAGTACTCTGTGGTGTACTGTCCCAGGCTGGGAGTCAGTTTCCTCCCTGTGGACTGTAGAGGTGAAGAGGACCCATCAGCTTCTGTGGGTTTGCTGATGATACTTGATGCAGTATAGTTGTAGTATGAAATACATCTTAGAGGTACAACAGTACTGTGCTCCAAGTGTACCGCACCAACAGAAGTATAATTAAACTGTACTGCAAATAAACTAAAAGGATTGGAGTGTAATGTGAGTACTAACTAACAGTACATATCACAGTTTATTTGCTGTGTACTTCAAAGTGTACTGCAAATACACTAACAAGAAGGGTAGAAGTATATAAGTAGTACCTGTAAGTTCAGTACCCAGTAAAGCTGCAGTACAACATTAAACCCAGATCAGAGTGGGTAGTGTACTCATGTGTGTATAGTGGTACTGCTGTAACCACAGAGTCATGTGACTTCCTGTGGAGCAGCAGGAAGTGTCCAGTCGGTGAGCTCAGACTCCATGTTGAGAGCAGACAGCAGGAGGAGGAAAAGTGAAGCTGAGGCAGGTGAGTGTTAATCCAACATTATTATGATCTGACTGTTGGAGGCTCACACTCACTTTTCTCTCTGTGGACTGTGGAGGGAAGAACCTGGGTCCGCACAAAGCCGCTGAAACTAAAGGAGGGAACAACAGGCCCATGAGTTCCTGTGGACACAAAGTCCTGATCCGCTGAAGAATCCACATTAAAGCTGCAGCTGAGCCCAGAACAGAGGCCCAGCTTTAAAGATAGTTTTCTTTTGCTGCCTGCTCTGAGTCCACTGGACTCTGGCTTCATGTCCATGTGGCTGGACTTCCTGTTTTGTGTTTTTGTTACTGCGTCACTTGAATGGCCTGGTTCAGAAACTTTGAAACTTCCTGTCTGTGAGCATTTGTGGATTCAGGGCTCCATAAACAGTCAATTGATCAGTGATTGATGTGAAATCAATAAAACCATGTTTGTGTTTGCAGAGGTCAGTACCACAGACAGAGACCAGACTGTCCAGGATCCAGCTGTCTGTGTGTGAAGAGGGACTGGTCCAGACCTGATCCTGTGGCCTTCAGTCCTGAACTCAGACCCTGAGACTGTTTGTCAGTGAGTCAGCGACTGTTTCTTCCTTTTTTACAGCCACAGTTCGATTGTGATTGTGCTTGTTTGTTAAAGAGCTGCTGACAGTTGCAGATCCATCTCAGCCAGCTCAGAATAAAACCCATTGTCCAGTGTGTATTCAGGGAAATACTGGCCCCATCAGGGCCCTGGATTCAGGTCCACACATGTTCCACAGACATGTGGTTCCACATACATGTGCATATGTAAAGGGGCTCTAAGAACAGAGCCAGAGTCTGAGCAAAAACAGAACCAAACAATCTCAGACTGATTCAGTTAGTGGGACAGAAAATGAACAAACATTTGTTTCTGAAAAACTATCGTCTAGTCCCAGCTGCAATTTCACTTTCCACGGACAGACTGGTGGTTGGTGCTGGGATCTGTAGTTTTCCTGGGCTTCTGTCTCCATCTAATGGCTGAAAACAGCAATAACACTTGGTCAGGCTGAAACTCTGAGCTCGCACTTGTTCCCCTGGTGCTGTAGAAAGATTTAATAAGGACTGGGATAGTCCTCTGATAGTCCAGAGACATGTTCAACACTGAGACCACCAGGCCTCTGGAGGGACCGTTTCCTCTGGGAGAGACTCTGAGAACTTCCTGTGATGTTGTTGACTTCCTGTTTGTGTTGCAGAGCGTCCACTCACTGCCAAATGTGAAGAAGAGCAAAGTGTGAAGTCAGACTCCATTTTAAAGTCCACAGAGAAGAAGAAGGAGGAAACAGGAAGTGGGAAGCAGGGTGAGTGTTAATATGACACCTGCACATATTGATCCATGTCATTGATGAATGTTGGGATTGAGTCTGGTTTAGACTTGTGTTTCCTGACGTCACAGTCGAACTGTGTCTCTGGGACGGTTCCATCAAACTAATATCCAATCAATAAGAAGCTGCTGCCGTTACAGGGGGACAGCTGACTGGGTTTGTTCCTCTGGTCTCCAGGGTCCCTTGTTTCCCTCTTAGACCACACAAAATGAGTCTTTGTCAGGGGGAAGAGGAGGACAGACCAGGGTCTCCAGGATCCAGCTGTCTGTCCATGAAGAGTGACTGGTCCAAAAATCATCCTCTTAACTTCAGTCCTGAAGCTGGACTCTCATACCCAGGGTAAGGGCCTGTTTGTATTGTAAACTGAGCGTTCTACCTTGCAGGTCTTATGGAGACTCTCACAGGAACAGGTTTTTATCCAGCTCAAACTGTCTCCCTTTATCTTAGTATCAGTTCATATGACGTCCAAACTAAATTAGGTGAGAAAAGCTTTGCACATCTTTCCACATGTGGAGCAGCTCAGGCCTCTGGCTGTTCTCACCTCTGTCTCCCTTCACTAACTGACTGTTCAGACCCAGGTCCCTTTAGTTTGGTGATCCTGGTTCAACACTGAGGCAGCAGCACTGACTGTTGCTGACTCAGCTCACATTAATGACAGATAAAGCATCAAGGCTCAGCAGAGAAAGTGGTTACGATGTAAGAAATGAGTCCAACAGCTCAGAGCATCCTGCAGCAGGAAGTCTGCAGGCAACACACTGAGGACCACAGCTCCCAGTGAGTCCACTACAAACCCATGTCAGGTTTTAGATGACAGCATTAGTGCAAGTCTGAAGGAGACTAGTGTGAGTTTATTTATCAGGCTGATGTTGGAGAGCTTTGGGTTCTGGTTTCATCCCAGTCTTCAAAGTCTGTGGATGGTTCTGACTTCAATAAAACCCTGTTTGTGTTTGCAGAGGTCATTACCACAGACAGAGACCAGGGTCTCCAGGATCCAGCTGTCTATCCATGAAGAGTGACTTGTCGAAAAATCATCCTCTGAACTTCAGTCCTGGACCTGGACTCTCATACCCAGGGTAAGAGCCTGTTTGTATTTTAAACTGAGCTTTCTACCTTGCAGGTGTTATGGAGACTCTCACAGGAACAGGTTTTTATCCAGCTCAAACTGTCTCCCTTTATCTTAGTATCAGTTCATATGACGTCCAAACTAAATTAGGTGAGAAAAGCTTTGCACATCTTTCCACATGTGGAGCAGCTCAGGCCTCTGGCTGTTCTCACCTCTGTCTCCCTTCACTAATTGACTGTTCAGACCCAGGTCCCTTTAGTTTGGTGATCCTGGTTCAACACTGAGGCAGCAGCACTGACTGTTGCTGACTCAGCTCACATTAATGACAGATAAAGCATCAAGGCTCAGCAGAGAAAGTGGTTACGATGTAAGAAATGAGTCCAACAGCTCAGAGCATCCTGCAGCAGGAAGTCTGCAGGCAACACACTGAGGACCACAGCTCCCAGTGAGTCCACTACAAACCCATGTCAGGTTTTAGATGACAGCATTAGTGCAAGTCTGAAGGAGACTAGTGTGAGTTTATTTATCAGGCTGATGTTGGAGAGCTTTGGGTTCTGGTTTCATCCCGGTCTTCAAAGTCTGTGGATGGTTCTGACTTCAATAAAACCCTGTTTGTGTTTGCAGAGGTCATTACCACAGACAGAGACCAGGGTCTCCAGGATCCAGCTGTCTATCCATGAAGAGTGACTGGTCCAAAAATCATCCTCTGAACTTCAGTCCTGGACCTGGACTCTCATACCCAGGGTAAGAGCCTGTTTGTATTTTAAACTGAGCATTCTACCTTGCAGGTGTTATGGAGACTCTCACAGGAACAGGTTTTTATCCAGCTCAAACTGTCTCCCTTTATCTTAGTATCAGTTCATATGACGTCCAAACTAAATTAGGTGAGAAAAGCTTTGCACATCTTTCCACATGTGGAGCAGCTCAGGCCTCTGGCTGTTCTCACCTCTGTCTCCCTTCACTAACTGACTGTTCAGACCCAGGTCCCTTTAGTTTGGTGATCCTGGTTCAACACTGAGGCAGCAGCACTGACTGTTGCTGACTCAGCTCACATTAATGACAGATAAAGCATCAAGGCTCAGCAGAGAAAGTGGTTACGATGTAAGAAATGAGTCCAACAGCTCAGAGCATCCTGCAGCAGGAAGTCTGCAGGCAACACACTGAGGACCACAGCTCCCAGTGAGTCCACTACAAACCCATGTCAGGTTTTAGATGACAGCATTAGTGCAAGTCTGAAGGAGACTAGTGTGAGTTTATTTATCAGGCTGATGTTGGAGAGCTTTGGGTTCTGGTTTCATCCCAGTCTTCAAAGTCTGTGGATGGTTCTGACTTCAATAAAACCCTGTTTGTGTTTGCAGAGGTCATTACCACAGACAGAGACCAGGGTCTCCAGGATCCAGCTGTCTATCCATGAAGAGTGACTTGTCCAAAAATCATCCTCTGAACTTCAGTCCTGGACCTGGACTCTCATACCCAGGGTAAGAGCCTGTTTGTATTTTAAACTGAGCATTCTACCTTGCAGGTGTTATGGAGACTCTCACAGGAACAGGTTTTTATCCAGCTCAAACTGTCTCCCTTTATCTTAGTATCAGTTCATATGACGTCCAAACTAAATTAGGTGAGAAAAGCTTTGCACATCTTTCCACATGTGGAGCAGCTCAGGCCTCTGGCTGTTCTCACCTCTGTCTCCCTTCACTAATTGACTGTTCAGACCCAGGTCCCTTTAGTTTGGTGATCCTGGTTCAACACTGAGGCAGCAGCACTGACTGTTGCTGACTCAGCTCACATTAATGACAGATAAAGCATCAAGGCTCAGCAGAGAAAGTGGTTACGATGTAAGAAATGAGTCCAACAGCTCAGAGCATCCTGCAGCAGAAAGTCTGCAGGCAACACACTGAGGACCACAGCTCCCAGTGAGTCCACTACAAACCCATGTCAGGTTTTAGATGACAGCATTAGTGCAAGTCTGAAGGAGACTAGTGTGAGTTTATTTATCAGGCTGATGTTGGAGAGCTTTGGGTTCTGGTTTCATCCCGGTCTTCAAAGTCTGTGGATGGTTCTGACTTCAATAAAACCCTGTTTGTGTTTGCAGAGGTCATTACCACAGACAGAGACCAGGGTCTCCAGGATCCAGCTGTCTATCCATGAAGAGTGACTGGTCCAAAAATCATCCTCTGAACTTCAGTCCTGGACCTGGACTCTCATACCCAGGGTAAGAGCCTGTTTGTATTTTAAACTGAGCATTCTACCTTGCAGGTGTTATGGAGACTCTCACAGGAACAGGTTTTTATCCAGCTCAAACTGTCTCCCTTTATCTTAGTATCAGTTCATATGACGTCCAAACTAAATTAGGTGAGAAAAGCTTTGCACATCTTTCCACATGTGGAGCAGCTCAGGCCTCTGGCTGTTCTCACCTCTGTCTCCCTTCACTAATTGACTGTTCAGACCCAGGTCCCTTTAGTTTGGTGATCCTGGTTCAACACTGAGGCAGCAGCACTGACTGTTGCTGACTCAGCTCACATTAATGACAGATAAAGCATCAAGGCTCAGCAGAGAAAGTGGTTACGATGTAAGAAATGAGTCCAACAGCTCAGAGCATCCTGCAGCAGGAAGTCTGCAGGCAACACACTGAGGACCACAGCTCCCAGTGAGTCCACTACAAACCCATGTCAGGTTTTAGATGACAGCATTAGTGCAAGTCTGAAGGAGACTAGTGTGAGTTTATTTATCAGGCTGATGTTGGAGAGCTTTGGGTTCTGGTTTCATCCCAGTCTTCAAAGTCTGTGGATGGTTCTGACTTCAATAAAACCCTGTTTGTGTTTGCAGAGGTCATTACCACAGACAGAGACCAGGGTCTCCAGGATCCAGCTGTCTATCCATGAAGAGTGACTTGTCGAAAAATCATCCTCTGAACTTCAGTCCTGGACCTGGACTCTCATACCCAGGGTAAGAGCCTGTTTGTATTTTAAACTGAGCTTTCTACCTTGCAGGTGTTATGGAGACTCTCACAGGAACAGGTTTTTATCCAGCTCAAACTGTCTCCCTTTATCTTAGTATCAGTTCATATGACGTCCAAACTAAATTAGGTGAGAAAAGCTTTGCACATCTTTCCACATGTGGAGCAGCTCAGGCCTCTGGCTGTTCTCACCTCTGTCTCCCTTCACTAATTGACTGTTCAGACCCAGGTCCCTTTAGTTTGGTGATCCTGGTTCAACACTGAGGCAGCAGCACTGACTGTTGCTGACTCAGCTCACATTAATGACAGATAAAGCATCAAGGCTCAGCAGAGAAAGTGGTTACGATGTAAGAAATGAGTCCAACAGCTCAGAGCATCCTGCAGCAGGAAGTCTGCAGGCAACACACTGAGGACCACAGCTCCCAGTGAGTCCACTACAAACCCATGTCAGGTTTTAGATGACAGCATTAGTGCAAGTCTGAAGGAGACTAGTGTGAGTTTATTTATCAGGCTGATGTTGGAGAGCTTTGGGTTCTGGTTTCATCCCGGTCTTCAAAGTCTGTGGATGGTTCTGACTTCAATAAAACCCTGTTTGTGTTTGCAGAGGTCATTACCACAGACAGAGACCAGGGTCTCCAGGATCCAGCTGTCTATCCATGAAGAGTGACTGGTCCAAAAATCATCCTCTGAACTTCAGTCCTGGACCTGGACTCTCATACCCAGGGTAAGAGCCTGTTTGTATTTTAAACTGAGCATTCTACCTTGCAGGTGTTATGGAGACTCTCACAGGAACAGGTTTTTATCCAGCTCAAACTGTCTCCCTTTATCTTAGTATCAGTTCATATGACGTCCAAACTAAATTAGGTGAGAAAAGCTTTGCACATCTTTCCACATGTGGAGCAGCTCAGGCCTCTGGCTGTTCTCACCTCTGTCTCCCTTCACTAATTGACTGTTCAGACCCAGGTCCCTTTAGTTTGGTGATCCTGGTTCAACACTGAGGCAGCAGCACTGACTGTTGCTGACTCAGCTCACATTAATGACAGATAAAGCATCAAGGCTCAGCAGAGAAAGTGGTTACGATGTAAGAAATGAGTCCAACAGCTCAGAGCATCCTGCAGCAGGAAGTCTGCAGGCAACACACTGAGGACCACAGCTCCCAGTGAGTCCACTACAAACCCATGTCAGGTTTTAGATGACAGCATTAGTGCAAGTCTGAAGGAGACTAGTGTGAGTTTATTTATCAGGCTGATGTTGGAGAGCTTTGGGTTCTGGTTTCATCCCAGTCTTCAAAGTCTGTGGATGGTTCTGACTTCAATAAAACCCTGTTTGTGTTTGCAGAGGTCATTACCACAGACAGAGACCAGGGTCTCCAGGATCCAGCTGTCTATCCATGAAGAGTGACTGGTCCAAAAATCATCCTCTGAACTTCAGTCCTGGACCTGGACTCTCATACCCAGGGTAAGAGCCTGTTTGTATTTTAAACTGAGCATTCTACCTTGCAGGTGTTATGGAGACTCTCACAGGAACAGGTTTTTATCCAGCTCAAACTGTCTCCCTTTATCTTAGTATCAGTTCTGCTAACGAAGACGCTCTGAGCTGCATTTGGAAAATGTCCTGGTGTTTCTCCTCAGATTCATGGGACTGGTAGTGTTAGTAGGACAGTGGGCAGGGGACAGGAAGCAGCTGAGGATGGTATCATAGACCTCCAGGTGTTCCAGGCACCATGCCAACAGTCACTGTAACTACGGGGTCTGCGCTGCCCTGTTCCCCCTGATTATAATGAACCAACCAGTGGGTCTTAGCCAGCAGTGTGGCCCCACTACAGGACGCGCAAAGACTGGAGGAGGGTCTGTGGACATTTCGTAGCCTGTGGAGGAGGGTCGGTGGACATTTTTTTATGATTTTATGTGATGTTAGAATCGTCTACTTCAGTGAACCAGTTAATGGAAAAGAAATGAAAAAAACTATTTTGAAACTATTTTCAGCCTGTGTCTACAGTGGTAGTGACTGAAAACATCCTAGTTGTTCCCAGCGTTATGTTTGCAGTCCCCTGGTGCTGCTGTTGCATCAGGAATGCAGTGGTTGAAACCCTTCCAAAAAACTCCAACATGCAGTTCTCCTTCAGTTTCCTGCTGTTATTGTGCAGCTTTGAAGGGACTGATCCACTTCCAGACGTGGTGTCATTGATGCACTTTGGAAAAGGAAGTTGGTTCTTTTTCATTGAGTTAGTAAAATGATTCCATCTCCTTTGTTCAGACTGAGGAGTCTCATTGTTTGATGACTTTATTTCTGCTGTCACATGGAAATGTTTCTGTCTTATCACTTTTTCTGTTTCTCACCACATTTCTCTTCTTCTCTCTTCTTTCTTTCCCTCAATGAACATCTCACTGGATCATCTTGATGTTGAGCTGCAAACCTTTGCAAACTGACAAACTCAGTGTTGAATGTTGATCAGATTCCAAACTTCATTATCAGCCAGTTCAGCTGTGGAGGAAAACTGATTTAAAGCCAGCTGGGAGACAGCTGGGAGTTTCCAGCTTCTGTCCAGTCCAACAATAAGAAAGTTTCCTCACTCAACATGTCTCCACCTCAACTAATCCCAGTTTGCTTCATGTCCACAGGGACAGGACCAGGACTCAGGTCTCTGAGGAGCAGCGGCTGTCCAGCTGTGCTTTGTGTCAGGATGTCCTGAAGGATCCAGTCTCTACCAGCTGTGGACGCTGGTTCTGCAGACGGTACATCACCTCATACAGGGACCAGTCTGGTTCACCAGGAGACTGTCCCTTTCCCCAGTGTGGAGATAGACCCAGAACCAGTAGGACTCACTGATTGTTCTACATTTGAGTTGGTCCTTCACAGTCGAGATTCTGTGTCACACAAACGTCTGTTTGATTGGACCCTTTTTCTTGTCTTCCAGTGGACTCTGGTCTGCAGGAGGTTTTAGATCAACATAAGACCAGTCTGAGGACGAGATGTGAACGTGTGACTGAAGGACCTGATCCAACAGGAAGTGGAACCCTCCTCAACAGGATCTACACTGACCTCTACATCACAGAGGGACTGAGTGAAGAGGTTAATACCCAACATGAGGTCAGGCAGCTGGAGACCACCTCCAAGGTGGAGACCCTCCATGACACTCCAATCAAGTGCCACGAGATTTTTAAAGCCTCCCCTGACCAGCAGAGACCCATCAGAGTGGTTCTGACCAACGGCGTCGCTGGTGTTGGAAAAACCTTCTCGGTGCAGAAGTTCAGTCTGGACTGGGCAGAGGGCTCAGAAAACCAAGACGTCAGTCTGCTGGTCCTGCTTTCGTTCAGGGAGCTGAACCTGATCAAAGATGAACAGATCAGTCTTCTCAAGCTGCTCCATGTTTTCCATCCAACATTACAGAAGGTCACAGCAGAGCAGCTGGCTGTCTGTAAAGTTCTGTTCATCTTTGACGGCCTGGATGAAAGCAGACTTTCACTGGATTTCACCAACAGGAAGGTGGTGTCTCATGTCACACAGGAGGCCTCGGTCAACCAGCTGCTGACAAACCTCATCCAGGGGAATCTGCTTCCCTCAGCTCTGGTCTGGATAACTTCCCGACCCGCGGCTGCCAATCGAATCCCTCCTACGCGTGTGGACAGGCTGACGGAAGTCCGAGGCTTCACTGACGCCCAGAAGGACGAGTACTTCAGGAGGAGGTCCAGGGATGAAGAGCTGTCCAGCAGAATCATCTCACACATCAAGGCATCCAGGAGCCTCCACATCATGTGTCAAATCCCAGTCTTCTGCTGGATCACTGCTACAGTTCTGGAGCACATGTTGACCACAGAGCAGAGAGGAGAGCTGCCCAAGACCCTGACTGACCTGTACTCACACTTCCTGCTGGTTCAGACAAACAGGAAGAAGCACAAGTACCATGAGGGACATGAGACAAGTCCACGGCAGCTGACGAAGGCGGACGGGGAAGTTCTTCAGAAGCTGGGGAGGCTGGCGTTTGAACAGCTGGAGGAAGGAAACATCATGTTCTACCAAGAAGACCTGGAGCAGTGTGGTCTGGATGTCCCAGAGGCCTCGGTGTACTCAGGAGTCTGTACAGAGATCTTCAAAAGAGATA